>NC_047042.1:73313921-73618152 GCF_011762595.2 Tursiops truncatus | reverse complement strand
CTTTCCCATTGAATTTCCAATACATGTAAATGATGCTGAATTTGAGTCTAAAGAAACACAACATATTTCATTAGCAGAGCTTATGCCTTTAACCTGAAGGACTTACTATTGCAAGAAAGTAGATTAAGTTTTTAACCACTGAAATAGATAAAATTTCAAATACTCAGAGAAAATACTAAGTGTGCAAGGTTGTTTTAAATATTGTTATTGCATTTTATGGAAACTAAGCACAACTAAATCCTTTAAAAATTGGTAAAGAGCTGCAGGAACTGCACATGCTCACAATTTTAAACAAAAGAACTCAATTTTCCACTACAGTACTGTGGGGAAATGAAGCAGAGTGGATATTACAATAATTAATAAGACCCAAATAATCCATAGAAACAAAATACAATCCACAATAGGACATGGAATACTCACTTTGGAAGCAGCCACAACAGAACCAAAGAAGCAGCCACCTGGAATGGAACAATACACACTTGATTTTTTTTTCCAGCATCTTCTCCTATTTTTCCCACACCCACTTCTAATTCCACCATGACTAACATTGAAATATATACAATTTCATTTTCCTTTGCTTTACTTTCCTGGGTCCAGCAGCTGCAATAATTGCTCTAAGAACCACTATTTGAGGTGAGAACATGTTAAGTTAATGGAATTCCAATTTCACTGAATAAAATACTTTTCCATTTCTCTCCTTCATTCAACAGGAACTGTTCATTGAACCTCACAGGAGAACTAATACTGCAGTTAAACACTTTAAATAATAAAGTTTGTTTCTTATGAAGAGATTACTCTCAGCCTGCTGGCAGATAATTTATCTGGTTGATGGCTATAAATAATTTCATTTGTCATACAATGATTATGAGGGGCATAACTATAAGACCAATTAATTACTGGAAAAGATGAGATATATATTCATGAAAACCAGTTAAAATCTCAAAAGTGTAAAAATTCATGGTTTTTTGGGGGGTGGTGGTGGTGGGATGAATTGGGAGATTGGGATTGACAGATATACACTAATATGTATAAAACAGATAACTAATAAGAACTTGCTGTAAACAAAATAAATAAATAAAATAAAATTCAAAATAAATAAATAAATAAATTCGTATTTTTTAAATAAAGATAAGGTGCATTCAGGTTAAAACATACACTATTGGCACTATTTGGGTTTTCTCAAGGTGGAAACTTTTGGTTGAAGAACAAATGTTCTATCCCATAACTAAACCAAAAAAGAAAAATGTTTAATAACCATGATTTTATTTTTTAGTTTCTGTGTTATTTAAATGATTTGTACTCTGTTCTATTTCAATTTGGCATTGCAGTCTCCTAAATGCTTGGGAAAACAATCTTGTGATGATACCAACACAATTATAACACCAGAAATATTTACACAATTATAAGACTGAAATTATACAATTAGCCTGATAATAACTTTAACAAAGAATCAAATAGAAAAAAAGGAGAAATTGTAAGTAAAATAATTTGAAAATGAACACAGAGTAAAAATAAATAGGGGAGAAACAAATACGCTTGGTATAAGAAATCTATCTCTTATTTCATAATCAATTTATCTTAAGTATTTAACAGTACCATATAAAAATTATGGAGAATAATTAGCATTAAGAAATTATATTATGAAGTTATATACTTTAAATAGTATATAATTTTTGGTAAATTTGCATACCAGATAGGAGTATAATAATGAAAAATCTAATAGCATCATTCTCACTTTCCTACTTTTTTTCATTATACACATAGCCTCCATGAACCATATTAATAAAAAGAAAAACCACCTTTGTTTCCTTGAAATTCAAGTGAATTCAAAATGACAAGAAACACAGCAATAATCTAGCTATTTCAAAAGTCTTTGTTCCAGTACAAATGTTTTCCTATTTCCTAAGACTAATCAAATTATTCAAGAACCTAGATAAGGGTATATTTGTGAGGGACTCTTTGGTTATTATAGTCCCTCTTTGTTTCAGTGAAAGAAGTGTCAATAATGTTGGCATTCCAACCTTCTCTGAATGTGAGTAAATCCTAGAAGTAAATATTTTATAATATTGACAATAACCAAAGCAGTTGTTCAAAGACACTGGTCTAATCAGTGTAATATAAAGTTATTTCTTGGCTCTTGTGAATAGAGACCACTTGCGGAAGAGACCGCTTGTGGAACCACCAACCCAAACTACTTTTATTGACTGGAACAAAAACATTTCCAAGGACTTGACATAATGACTTTAATGAAAATGTCTGGGGCATATAGAAACAATTAAGCAAGCAAGTTCTAACATTTAATTTCCAAAATGTTTGAGGTTGGGCTTCCCTGGTGGCGCAGTGGTTGAGAATCTGCCTGCTAATGCAGGGGACACGGGCTCAAGCCCTGGTCTGGGAGGATCCCACATCCCGCGGAGCGACTAGGCCCATGAGCCACAACTACTGAGCCTGCACGTCTGGAGCCTGTGCTCCGTAACAAGAGAGTCCGCGATAGTGAGAGGCCCGCGCACCGTGATGAAGAGTAGACCCCGCTTGCCACAACTAGAGAAAGCCCTCGCACAGAAACCAAAACCCAGCACAGCAAAAATTAATTAATTAATTAATAAACTCCTACCCCCAACATCTTCTTTAAAAAAAAAAAATGTTTGAGGTTATAAAGTTCATACAGTTTGTGATAGAGTGACAGTACTGAAAGATTAGAGGAAAAGCAAAAAGGTCATTATTTTCAGCTCTTTCAGGGTTTTAGACATCATTCCATATCACATAGAAAATGGTCCCGTCTAGATCAGCACTGTCCAAGAGAAATTTCTACAAAAATAGAAATGTTTAACATCTGCACTGTTCAGTATCATTGCCACTTAATACACATGGCACTTGATCACTTGAAATGTGGCCATTGTGGGTGACTGAGGAACTGAATTTTACATTGTGTTTCATTTAAAATAATTTCATTTAATTTACGTGGTCATACATGGCTGGTGGGCGGCTACTGTACCGGACAGTGCATGAATAGACTAAAACTGTTAGTTAGATAGCGGTGTAGCCAGAGTATTTATTATATACCCATGCTAAGTACCAGGAGTCTGATGATGGTGTCCTCTAAGGATAGATCCCTGAACAGTCAACGTGATGATTCACGAACTTTGCAAATGACCCCAAATGAAAAAGAAGTAGCCAGTATTTAGAAGCTAGGTCACAATTTAACTTATATAGATAATTTGTCTCTATGATTTAAAAAATAATGGCATGTCGGGGATAGAATATACAGCATATACATACGGAAAGAGAAATTAAGTGCCTCTTTCTGAAAGGCTTATCTGCTAAATGAACTAGTAAACATCTTCGGACACGTGATAGATGAAGGTTGATCATCTATAGAGTAAAACACCAACAGTATGATTTCAAAAATAAGATGTAATGGAGAACTACAGCGAGAATATATTCAAGACTTAGGAGGAACCCTACCATGACATAACCTGGCTAGGTACAAGTTTGATACTCACAACGAAAGAAAATAGGCGTGAAAAGAGAAGAAAACTGCCAAGGCCAGGTACAGAAAAGGTTCAAAAATGTGAATACAACCACGTGAGGTATAACGGTCCAATATTCTATCATGAAGAACTTTAATAAACTACAAAGAAGACACTCCTATATACTTCACTGTGGAATATCTTCAGAGGCCTTTAAATATGACTTAGCGGTTCTAAACACTCTGGATGCTGAGCCTAGTTAATAACAGCAATCCCTTCCTGTCATAACAGATGTTCCGGCCTCCCTTCGTGTCTCCATCCAATCCATTTTCCATATAGCAGACAGAGTGATCTTTTTTAAAGCATAAAAAAATCGTATCATACCCTGAATGAAGCCTTTCAAAGGCTTCCTGTTGCATTTAAAATAAAACCCAAACTCTTTACTTCAGCCAATGGTTCTGCAAACCTGTTTCTGGCCTGCTTTTCCAATGTCACCACGTGACATGCCCCTCACTTCTCTCTCCCACTGTTCCAATTGTGCTGGCCTCCTCTCAGTTTCCATAATTTACCAAACTTTTCCAAGACCTTTGCATTTGCCCCAGTTTCTGCATGTCTGAGTCCTTCTTATCTTTCGGGTATGAATGAAATGTCATTTCGTCAGGAAGCCTTCCCTGTCTACCCTCCTTTGCCCAGCTTTATATTAGCCCTTATTATAATATAAGTGCCTTATATTAATAAGGCACTTATTACACTCTGTGATTATTTCCATCAAAATGTATTTATCCTCTGTTCTCTTTCCTATTATAGCCTTAGTGTCTAAAACAACACCCTGTAAACAGTAGGCATTCGGTAAATCTGTACTTAATAAATAAAGGAAGGGATAAATAAGAGTATACTTAAATAAAAAATACAGGGACTTCCCTGGTGGCATGATGGTTGGGACTCTGCACTCCCCATGGGGGGGGCCTGGGTTCAATCCCTGGTCAGGGAACTAGATCCCACGTGCATGCCACATCTAAGAGTTCGCCTGCCACAACTAAGACCCAGTGCAACCAAATAAATAATAAATAAATATTTTTTTAAAATAAAAAATACCAATGTCAACAGACAGAAATTATATACTAATCACATAGAAAACATTTAAAAAAGCATAACATATCATGATATGTTATGTAGGATAAAGATAAAGAACTGGAACCAATTCATTCTATAAGTTCTGTACAAATGCAGAATTCAGAGCTCTTCCCAAGTCACACAAGGAGATCTGTATGTAAATGACTACCATTAAAATAGTATTGGCATTTTGAGTTTTCACCAAGGAGCACAGTATTACGAATGCTCTGCTAACATAAGTACATTAGTGTATTCTATCTGTACACTCTGTTTTGTACTTCATGGTATACACAGCATATAGAATTATGCCTGACATACTGAAAGAACTAAAAAGTACGTGTTGAATTAGTAAGTGGCTGAATGAATGACAGGCAGTAATAGTAAAGTGACACCTTGTTATGACTTAATCGCAGATTTCAATGCTTTGCAGGTTAAATCACGCCCTAAAACATAGACACTTGCTAAGCAATGCTGCCTTAAAAGTATTACTATCAATAAAGGTATAACTATCATTAAGGTATTATGGGAGCATATATTGTGTATACTAATAATGTAAAGCCACCTAGTGATTCCTCATTAGCAAACAGAAGGGAAATCATAAGGGAATAGTATATAGCAGTTCTCTGACACTTTTCTTAAAACTCTCAGGAATAAAAGGACGAAACTGGATCTTTAGATACTCCAGGCAACAATAATACCCTCTGGTTGTTGTAAAAGTAAGGAGGAAACTGCCTCCTACTGTATAATTTGCGTTTCTTCTCTATCTAGTCAATGCTGTACTGCCAAGTTAGAGCACTAGAGAGACCAACATAATAGAAATTTAAAAGCCTATATCCCTGGTGCTAATATCTAAGAACTTAACAGAAGATATTGTTCTATGGTAAAGAAAACAGTATAAAAATATAAGCTAGACTGACTCCTTTATCAAAATGACACTCTAATGATAATTGGTAACAAACTGAGTAGACCAAACTAATTTTTTCAGTTTAGCACTTTGAAGAAATAAAAAAGTTATTACTTTCATACTCTAAAAGGGAAGTTTATTGAACCTACTCTATAAAATTATAAGATCTAGATTGAAGTGGCCCCTATGAAAACTAAAAATGGGTACATCACTTCCACAAAGGAAGAAATGTATCTTAACTTTTCTTTAGGTTCTCTGATCATGTTGAGTATGAGGCTCTAAATAAAGTTTAAAAGACCTAAACTATCTTCCTGGATTAGCACTGGTACCATGATGCAAAGCACATATGAGATATTTCAATGGTAATGAGAAGAGGCACATTGGTATTAAGAAAGGAGCTTAGTCTAAAAGTAAAATTATGTAAATTTTGATTCAAAGATGTGACAGAATTGTGAACATCTGAATGATTTGTTTAGCTGTATAACGGTGCACATGATGAAAACAATTACTCTTTTTCTACTATCACCAAGTTTTTGTTATTCAAAATTCTGAGAACCAGTCAATTGGCAATGCCTTCAGGATATTGGGCCAAAAAAGGCTCATAATTTTTTATATTATTTCTTGCCTAGAAAATGACATTACTGGTTATTTTGTCCATTAAAAAGAAAAGTTTTTGCAATAATTGTGAGAGCTCAACTAATAATGGGAAGTTATACAACATTTACATCCTCTGTTGTAGTTTGGTTTCTAGCCTAAAGACAAAGGACCACTGTCTTCTTGAGTAAGTGAGCTAATAATATTGTACACATGTTCAGTGGCTCAACGCTCAGTCTCTAATTAATTAACTATACACTGCGTTGAAAGGCATGTAAGTTCAGCTCTACAGCTCTACATGGGACAAGGGTCCTGTAAGTGAACATAAATCACCACCACATTCAGATAGGACCATTTTTTCTCATAAAACTAAACTGAAGACAGTCAAGTAATGTTGATCTTTCAATGAAGAGGTTCAAATCATTAACAATGACAAAGGGCTGGTTTGAGATTAACTGTGGCACAAGACTGAGTTTCATTCGCATTAATGTTGGTCATTTGGCATGACTGGCAGAGATTAATGAGGTAAATTAAAAATACATTTCAACGTAATTTTCATTACCTCATGTGAGAGTCTCAAGTTACTCAACCCCATAGTTTTGTTAAACTGTAAAAGGAATTATTGAAATTTTTACTATATCTCTGTCATGGACTTGTTCACCTCAAACTAACTTGAGCTTTATAATGATGATAGACATTAAGGATATTAGTAAGAATAGCAATTAGCATTGCTCATTATATGCCAAGCCCTACAGTAAGTGCTTTATAATCATGATATCTCTTAACCCACAAAAATGACCTTTGAAATTGGTACTATTACAACCTCCATTTTATAGATGAGGAAACTGAGGCTCAGAGAGGTTAACTAACTTGTTCAGTGTCATAGTGTTAAAAACACAGAATTAGAATTCACAGCCAGATCAGTCTGAGTCCAGAGGTGGCGCTATGCAATACCGCATCTCACATTCAGCCTCCATTTGTTTTATTAATTTAAAATAGTAGTAGAGCAAAAGAAGTGATATCATCAAAACTCAAAGATCAAATGGAAACCAACACTTTATAGGTGAAGTGGTATGTACAACTTTTGGTACATACCTTTAATATTTTACACTACTTTATTTGGTCAAGGAGGAGTGATAATATTTTATGTGGACTTCTTAACTGAGGTTAGAAGCAGCCTAATAAGACAACGGTGTAGTTTTAAGTTTGGGTTCCAGGTATGTATATAATTATACACCCTCAGGAGAGGCAGTACTTCACCTGGGTCATTTCTCCCCCTGAAGGCAGCCTGGGCCTTTATGTTGGATTCAGGCTGTATATTAGGACACATCCAGCAGTATCCTCTGAGATAAATATCTAGAGTAGTCATTCACAGGCTGAATCCAATCCACAGATATGTTTTTTTGTACCCACGTAGTGTTCATTTGTTTGTTTTGCTTTAACCAACTACCCACACTTAAAAATGAGAAATTTTTACAGAAAAAATCTGTAGTTTCATCTTATGTTGAAAAATAAGAAGGTTTAGTGAAACTGATCCCAAAACCCCTCATGGGAAGTCCTTGGCTGGTGTTGAGTTACGACTGCCCCCGTTCGACAACTGGAGGGCAAATATTCTCCATCCAGCCCCCAAGCCACTTCACCACTAGACATCCTCTGCCAAGCCTCTTTTCTCATTTAAGTGGCTGCTCCTGACCTAGAGAATAACCTCATTCACCAACCAGCTTCAGAAACCTCTTACCTTAATGCAGAACTGAACCTGTGACCTACTGCCCCCCTCTTTTATTTTAACCTGGTGATGTGAAGGAGAGCAGCATGGTAAAGAGACCATGATGGTGGCATTGAAGACAAAAGAATTCTGTAAGCAAATGGGTGATTTGAATCTCTGAAAGGCTTATTTAAAATGATTTCTAAGCCACTAATATATATTTATTTTATTTTGTGAGGAAATAGTCTTTTAAAGGTGGTGATTCATCACTGGCATATTTAATAATGCAATATCTAGAGTCAAATGAATTTAATATTTAGTACAGAATAATTTTCATTGTTTAAATTCGATTCATATAAAGACATTCTACTTTGAGGTTTTGAATGTCTCAAAAACTCTTCATATAGAAGATATGTGCTTAAGTATATTTTATATGCTATGTATGAAGTAATAAAATATCAGTAGAAGAACTATACATATCATTATATGATATAAAATTTCATATATACACTTACATTTATGCATATATATACATTTATACATGTGTGTATATATATATATATATATATATATCCTTCCAAACTATTCCTAATTTAACTTTAAATCACATTAATATTTAATAACAGAAAATTCTTACCTCAGCCAGAAAAATGACTAAGCACCAAATTAGCACAAAAAGTAAGCTCTTGCGGACAGTAATATATCGAAGGTATGTGTTCCATGTAGTCACTGCTGGTATGTTCTCCACATCATCAAAAAAGCACTCCTGAAAAAAAGAATCATAGTTATTACAATGTGACAATACAGGTTCACACCAGCACTGTGGTTTTATTTTGAATGTGTGGAAATAAAGGAATATTACTATTTGAAACTAAGTGAATTTCAACAAATATAAACCATTATGAATGACACATGTGATGTCATTCCACAGCCAATATAATGTCCACTGGAGCAACATAGCTTTTTGAAAAATGAGAAACACTGCGATTCTTCAAACTCTGAATGTAATATTGCTGATAAAACGACTGTATTGTTTTTGAACAATTTTACCATTTTAATGCTTAACAGTGTCACACATTTTATCAAATAAATGGTACCAGCAAACTGAAGCTTCCCAGAACCGTCCTTGACTTAACTTTGAGAGCTATAGTTCAATAATTTGAAAGAGAGAAAATCCAGATATTTCAAAGGGAAAGGATAGTTTTGTTTCTTATAAAGTCAACAAAATTCACAGAAGAAGCACTAGAACATCAAAGAAAGGGTCCTAGGAAATTGGAATATGACACACTGGTTAGATGTAAAAATTTTCGAAGTCAAGTAAACCTGGATTTGAATCTGGACTCTATCATTGACTTCCTAGGAGCTGCTTGAATTCAGGCAGCTGAACTTCTCTAAAATTTAGTTTCCTTCTCTATAAATGAGGATAATGAGAGGATCTTCTAAGAATATGCTCATGGCACTAGAAGCAATCAATAAATACTATTATCAGTCAAAGTGATCATTCTTTACAATTAAACTTATAGAATCAGGTTTGAGAAATTCATTCAGATTGGTATTAAAACCATACAGATAAATTATCTTTTAGGAAATCTTTTTTAAGATTATAGAAACACTGAAAGTATGTATTTTAGAGATCATCTATTCTGTTCCCTCATTTTACAAAGAAAGAAACTTTGGCCCAGAGACATTAAATGACATGTGACTTGCCAAAGGTCACACTACTCGTAATTGATCTACGCTATTAAACATATCAATTTATTACAACACTGTTTCATCCAAGGCACTTAAGGAATTTTTCTAGTTTTAAAAAAAAACCTCCTCTTTTCTATTGCCTCCTATTTTAAAAATAAAAGCATTTTATTCTTTAGAACTTAATATAAAAGACTTTCTACCTGAACGTTGGCACTAGTATATGTTGAATTTCACATACCTTCTTTAAAAGAAACCTGCCCAGAAATCCTACGTATAATGAAATTTAAATGATAAAAAAGCTCACATTAACTAAATTCAGGCAAGACTGAGGTATAAGCCAGAATGTTAGTCCTGTTGAGAGACTAGATGTTTATATACCTTATAGAGGCTACCTGCATACAGAAACATTTCTTTGTCTCTCAATAACTGAAGCTATTATTTGTTTATATATTTGTTTTCACTCCACCTCTTCCCACAGAGGTTTTAGGAGGGTAATGAAACAGATTTATAATAATTCATAATTTTTCTCATTAACAATAATGATTATCACTGCTTAGTAAAGGACTCAATATTAGTCCTTGCTTTGACTTACAATACATCTTACAGTAAGAGACATCACAAAAGGAAATAGTTGATTCTTTCACATTTCGAAGTTGCTTACATAATTTACATACTTTGGACTTTGGGAATCTTAAAAATAAACCTCATCCTAAACTCAAATTTGAGTAAATTTTGCTACATAGTATGTATTACATCCCACTTTTTGTGGCCAAAAGAAAAAAAAGAAAGGAAAACACAGAAACACCACACTGATTACTTATACACACCCTTAAATCTTCTTCATTAATTTCTTCACTTATTTCAAAGCCAGTATCTTCAGATAACCGTCTTGAATATATATCTATTTCAGTTAAATTCGCCTGAGGGGCCAGTGACATTTTTCGTGTGGATGTCGCTGTCTTTCGGTGAATGCTTTGACCTTGGTTCACCGAGGAGCGGGTCATAAGGTTCAGGACTGACTGCCTCCTTCGTCCCTGAAATGTGGGACCAGCATCGATCATGTTGCTCCGAGGCAGGATAGCCTCTCCCAGTTCAGAACCGGAAACTAAGGATAGTCTTCTCTCTGAAGGCTCAACAGAATCGTCTTCGATGCCATTCATTTGTAATGGAGTCTTCTGTACAAATGAAAATTTCCTCATAGAGCTGATTGAATTGAGAATGGAGTTCTTCCTTTTTTCACCAAACTCTCCAGTCTGTTTAAAAGATTGCTTTTTCGTTTCATTCCAGGACACAGAAGTATCTCCTTCTAGTGAGAAACGCCGTAAAGTCTCAGTTATGATTGAATTTCTTCGTTCTGCAGTAAACTGGTCAAAAGTGTCATATCCCATGAGCTTTGAGCTGAAGTCGGGCCGTTGATTTTGTAATTCAGAAAATGTCCCATAAAAATAGCTGCTACCTTCATGTAAAATTAATATTTTGTCAGCTTTCTTTAAATGTTCCATTTTAGAAGTGACCAAAATCCTAGTTTTGTTAGCCATCAATTTACAGACACAGCTTTAAGAATATAAAAATATATAAATATTAATTTTAATAAACAATTTATTACAATAGTATATATATTGCATTTTAACATTTTATTAACCTATTCTTGTATAAAACCTCTACCATACAATGTTATTATTATACTTAAGTAAATATTCAATAGTAACTAATTTGCACTTCTTGAATTATTATGACATGAAATACTGTATTATTGAATTATTATAGTATGCTACATTATAAAGTTGAGTGTTAACAGACCTAGAATGAAATTAAATATCTGATATTAAATAAACATTTGACTTTGAATGAACTGGTTACCCTCTGGGTCATGGCTGATTCATCTAGAAAATAAGGGAATCGTTAGATGACCTTTAAGATTCCTTAGGGTTTATATTTCTACATGTCTTCTAAAATGTCAGAGCTTTCTTGTTCTTTAAACTTTCTACTCATTTCCTTTTATATTTTAAGTTGACCACCAATTTTGTCCTCAAGAGCTTATATTAAGACTAATTTTATTTGTTAAAAACACAACAACAGGGCTTCCCTGGTGGCGCAGTGGTTGAGAGTCCACCTGCCGATGCAGGGGACATGGATTTGTGCCCCGGTCAGGGAAGATCCTACATGCCGCGGAGCGGCTGGGCCCGTGAGCCGTGGCCGCTGAGCCTGCGTGTCCGGAGCCTGTGCTCCGCAATGGGAGAGGCCACAACAGTGAGAGGCCCGCGTACCACAAAAAAACCCACAAAAAACAAAAAACACAATAACAATAACAAACCTGAGAATTGGATAATACATTTGACCGTCCTCCAACAAAACTTCCCTCTAAGTCTAGAAGTAAATCCTGACTAGAACCATCTGAGACCAATTTCTTTTTGGCATTAAAACATTTTATATTATATATTGATAGAAAGAGGCATCATTCTAGTCTATACTCTAACATACTAACATAACTAGCAAAGTTTATATTGGTAAGAAGGTACTTATAGTTACAGGATTATAAAAATAGTATCATAGGTATTAAATTTTGCTAAATTCTAGGAAAGGTGCTTCTAGGAAAAATATGGCCATTTTATACACACACAATCTACATCCTTATTGATTAAAATGAATCATGATAATTCTCTTAATAAACTACTTTATAGTCTATGAAATTATTTTGAAACCTTAAAATCAAGTTATATAACTAACTGTTCCTGGTAGGAACTTCACATACGTTGAGCCCTAATGGGAGCTCCAATGAAATGTATACCCTGAGCTTTGTGTGACTGACGAGAAGGTTCTGAAGGAGGTATTGAGGTAGATGAATAGTCTGAGCATTCACCTATATTAAAACATTAAAACCTTCAGTTTCTTTGGTTCCTTAAGAAGTTTACTACCTAAGGAGGAGATAAAATAAAATACTAACACGAAAAAAGTGAATAAAAAGTTTAAGTATAATAATCAATTAAAATAATATAAGCTATGTCACAAGACAATAATACTATAAAAACCTACATAAATAGTGATTGTTAAAGTAATAATGGGAAAAATTGGTTCAGCATAAGGTGGACAGAAAAGTGGACGTGATCTTTAATGTTGACCATAGAGGGAAGATCAGATTTGAGTAAGTGGCTACATTACATTCTGCCATTCTGAGTCACAATGGTGGACATATTTCTCAAGCAGTAATATGCAGCCTATGGTGGTATAGTTGTTCCTTCTTGTCTTTTAGCATGAATAAGTTATTCAAAGAACATACCTGTCAAATATTTCTTTCTCTGTTAACACATCTAGGTATCCAAAGGGAGAGTCTAATAGGTACAAATCAGCATCTCTGTATACTGCTCTAAAAAGAAAATGGAAATGAAATTGGATTCCTTCAATATTTCCCATGTCTTTTGGTATGGATTATTTTAAGTGAAGAACAAAAAGATAAGTCATATGTGATTTTTATGGCTTTTCACAATACTCCAAAAACTGCTGAAGTGGTTTTGCTAAATATAAGTGACATACACTTGAAGTTACAAAAGTTACAAACTGAATCACACCATACCTACAATTTTAAATATTATCTCAAAAAGAAAAAGAAAACCTTTTAACAGTAGTATCTATTTACAGCCAAGCACTATGCCACATGCTGGGAATACAATCGTAAAAATTACACAAGTTCTGCCCTCAAAGGTCTTGCATTTTGGTGGGAAACAAAGAAGAATAGACTGTTTCAAACCTGTAAAATGTCAGAGACAGAAATTAAATTGCAGCACTTATGTGAAATTATTTTTTAAATATTTTTTCAGTGTTGACTGTTACCAACAAATTGATAGCAGTGTTGTTACGGCTGTATGATTGACATTGCTCTTCGCTCCTTATAGTCTTCGTTTCTGGACCATACTCATAAAAATGCCACACAAGTGAAGGATGAAAAATTTGCAATGAAAATGTATACCCATATTATTTCATATTATAAAATTTCAGAAAATTTTACTATTTTCTAAGTTAAAAAATAAAATTTTATGGCAAGTAAAATCTTCATTAAGTTGATCTTAGGACAGTAATAAGATGAAGATATGGTCCCATATGAACGGAAGTGAGGCAATTTCTTCATAACATTTAAATTTTTTCAGCTGTGGTTGTTAGTACCCTATACCTGTGCCAGTCACATAGCATTCAGTGTTTACGTATAATTCTGTAAAAAAGGAAACTGTGTTTAGTCAGCAGGTAACTGAGAGAAGTAATAATAATAATAATTAAAAAACAGAACTGACAAAAAGTCAAAGTAAAATCTAGAAGAACCTTTGCAGTGTAAATTATTTCTGAAGATAACACGTAAGAACTAGATAAAAGTCCCCCATCTAAATGTACCCTCGAGGGCTTTCTTCCCTTACTCAGCTCTTCTCTCTATCTACACATCTATGACCACAGTTTCTCAAGAGATCAGAAATAACATATTCACCATCCCCAAATGGACAATACATGACACATTCAGATCAGAAGAGCAATAAACAATTATTTTCTTTAATGCCTCAAACTGTGTGCATTTTATAATAAAACTGCATCTTCAACTGGTAAATACAAACTCAATTCTATTCTGAATGCCTGAAGCCATAGAGCATATCCTACCTAAATTTGAAATGAAATGTTTAAGACAAGTCTTACTTTGGCTCACAGATTAATCAACTTTCAGTTATTTAGAAAATATTATTTTATCTGTGAATTATCCATATCTATTGATTTATTACTTGACCTTGTAATCCCAAGATCAAGGTGTGGTTTAATGTAGAGTCAAGACGACCTGGTTCAAATTGTAACCCTAGAATTTCCCGGTATGGATTTTGGCAAGTTAAGATCTAACCTCCTCATTTATCTCTTTATCTCTTCTATAAGTTGGGGAGAACAATCCTTTTTTGGCAGAGTGATATGGGGATTAAGTAAAATTACACATGTACTCATGCACACCCAACCCAGAATAGTACTAGGCAACTGTAGGTGCTCAGTGAGTTAGTTTCCTGTCCCAGCTTTTGAAAGCACAAGAAAGTAAGGGAAAGAAGCCAAAATATCAATAAGTCTAGGTGATTTCTTGCTAACAACTTCGGCAACACAGTAAGAAGAATCTTGTTCAAATAAAACTGGAGTAACATTTGCCATACCACATCACCAATAATTTTTTAAACTGAGAGTTACAATTTAACCGCAAAGGTTTCTTCTTGACACAAATTAACTATATATATATATATATATATATACACACTTCCCTTTGACACTTCAAAATGCTTAGGCCAAGAATGTCTCCACCGAGGGACCACCATAGCCCCCACTATATTAGATGTGCTTGTCCTATTTATTTTTCTTTAAAGATTACAGACTTTAAGCTAAGTGACATCATTTGCCCTGCTATCTCTGTCATGAGATTAATTAGTTAGGTTGAAAATTTTGAAAATTTATGTTTATTGAAACCAAGTAGCATAAACAGAAGCCTAGAGCAGGTGTGTACATTTTGGGATGGGGCGAGCAAGGAACTGTATGAAGGACTAAATAAAAATTTACATCTTCTCTTTCCTGGGCTAGGCAGAGTGCCAGGGTTTTCCATTTGTAGTAAATCATATCATGAGGCAAACAAACACATACACCAACATAAAGGTATGCATTTTTAAAAAGCCATCAGCTTTATCAGACATGAACACTCTATCATTAACTATAATTCTTAAAGGTTATTCTTAACCTGCTACCTATAAGATCCTGGGCATTTTTCAATTCCAGAAACAGAATATAAAGAAATGGAGAATCATCTATAATTTTTTACATGCATGATATTTACAACAAATGCTCACTGGACCAATAATCAGATATTCACCTTGCTAAAGAAATTCTTGCTTGCTGACCTCCACTCAATGTGATTCCACCATCTCCAAGAACTATGTTGTCTTTCTCTGCAAATTTGGAGATGTCCTATTATCAAAAATAGACAGAGAGGAATTGTCAGTATGTTGGATCTGAATTTGAAAGGTACATTTTCCTTCAAATGCAATCGTATATCAGACTTCTGATTTAACCACAGCAGAAATTGTGAACACCGCATCTCAGTTATTTTAAATGCATTTCAATTGCTCAAAACATTGTTGAAATTTTATAAAGAAAACTTTAATTTTTCAAATGTTATTTATAATTAAATAAGAATTGGAAAATATCAGAAAGTAAAGCTTATGCATATTTATGATACGTAAAGATGTGTGTATATCATCCATTGACCATTTTACAAACCCAAGGGCTATTAATGTGCTAAAGTGCACTTCCTTTCAATTTCAATTCACTCCTTTAAAAGGAAATCCCCAAAGATGAATAAACCTCCTAATAAGAGAAACTAAAAGAATACCATTTACAGCTCCCTGCAGTATCTAAGCATATTCAGTGACCAGGGGTACAAGGCATCTCTTTTCCACACTTCTCTCACTTACCCACCCAAACAACACAGCCTTCTCCCTCATCCATCCTCCCACCTCATTCTTATGTCCTCTCCCCATCCGCTCTGTCTCTCCTGTCACCTCCCTGCCACACGTGTCCTGTCATCCCTTCTCCAGTTAATGAACTCTGTGGCAACAACCATGCTAGACATTGTGAAAGATTAGAATTTATAAGAAACAGTCCTCAAATTGCAGTCATTGTAAGTCTAACTTGGAAAATAAGCCATAATCCTGGAGAAAGCTAAAAAACATCCGAAAGAATGAATTAACCATTTTAAGATAATCAAACAACGTGCAATTAATTGGCAAATTAATTGTTCAGAATATAGAAGTATTGTAAAGTAAGTAGAAAATGCTATAGTGCTTTCTGGAATAGGTGAGGTTTGCCCTGAGACTTGAGAATGTGACGAGTTAGATGGATAGGATTCTCTCTTTAATTCAAAACAAGTTCTTTGCCTTTTCTTTTCTCAACCCCATACATCTTCTCTTTTCTTTTGTTACCACCTTCTTCTCTTTCCCTCTATTAAAAATACTCTTCCACTCTATTCCTCCTTTTGCTTTCACAATCTAGAAGCAGTACATCCGCTCTCCTTGAACTGACATGAACATTACCTGTATTTAAATTGCCAAAATGGTTACTTATATTGTCCATTTGTTTTTGTTATCCACCATATGAAAGTCAAATAGAACTTCATACACAAAACTGTAAACTCACAAAGCTGGTAAATTAGTACATGATCATTTGTATTAAAAGCTAGTTGGCAGCTCCTGTAGGCTTAGAACCATGCCAGCCACTGCCCCCAAAGAATGGTTGCTGTCAATACTCCTGAGCTAAGGGGACCAAAAAGGATAAAAAATGTGACTTAAAAAATGCTGACATGTTGGAGGATATACAGCAGGACCCAGTGGAGCTAGCTACTCAGGCACTGGAGAAATACAACACAGAGAGGTCATTGAGACCCATAGAGCACTGTAATGAGGAGGACCTTCTGTAGTTATGAGACACGTGAAACGAAGTGCTTCATTTCTTTCCACTGGACTGAATTTTTTTGTTCAACTCATGGACCAGGCCACATAACCAGGATTCCATCCAAATAACAAGGACTACAGCTAAATTCCACACCCGAGGTTTTAAATCTCAGTCTTGCTAAGGGAGCATGTCCAGGAGCACCTCAGCCTTTAAGCCTTTAGTGAGCAGTTCTATGCAGCACAACCTCTGTACTCAATTTAGAGCAATTAGTAGGCTCACATGTGTATTTCTTCTCTGCTGCACCATATTTTCCTTCCCCATATCCCATTCCCTTTTTAAAAAATTAAATCTTTTAGAGGAAAAGAAAGAATAATTTATCTTATATGAATAGATTGAGTGCAGGCTTTTGTAAAGGAGGCACATTTTCTAACACAATCTTTTTTTTTTTTGGCTGCGTTGGGTCTTCATTGCTGTGTGCGGGCTCTCTCTAGTTGCAGCGAGTGGGGGATACTGCTTGTTGGGGTGCGTGGGCTTCTCATTGCGGTGGCTTCTCTTGTTGTGGAGCACGGGCTCTAGGTGTGCGGGCTTCAGTAGTTGTGGCTCGCGGGCTCAGTAGTAGTGGCTCACGGGATCTAGAGCACAGGCTCAGTAGTTGTGGCACACGGGCTTAATTGCTCCTCGGTACATGGGATCTTCCCAGACCAGGGCTTGAACCCGTGTCCCTGGCACTGGCAGGCGGATTCTCAACCACTGTGCCACCAGGGAAGCCCTCTGACACAATCTTAAAAAACGAGAGGTTTCTGGAATTATTGGAGTTTTTTTTTTCAAATTTGAATTCAATACACTATCAGTTAAAATTTCTATTTTTTTTAAAATTTAGAAATATCAGTAGTTATTTTGATGGTACGCTAATAATACAGTTACATTTAGGGGATTATAGATTTGGAAGGTGTAGAATCCTAGCCCAGTGCAAGAGTTTAACAAATATTTGTGGAATGAAGGAAGAAAAAAGGAGAGAATGGATGAAGGAAAGGTAAACAAACGTTAAGTGACAAAGAAACAGTTGCATATAAGAAAATAAGAAAGGTGTACAGCATAGAAAAAGAAAGAAAATGGGAAAAGGAATAATTGTCAGAAGAAGTAGACATCTGTAGGAAAAAGTAGGAAGATACTGGCAGCATAAAGAGACAAGAAAAGTGAAGGGAAAGATAGGAAATGATAGAAGACAAGGAACTATAATTGACACTTTAGCAAATATCCCTAGTGAATGTAAATGTCCAAAGAATACAAATGCAATTTATTTCAATAATTTTCTTCTCTTAAGACAGAATAAATAAGAGGCTGTTTTAGCCAAATTTCTCTCACAGGAGCCTGTAATATTCATCCTTTAAACAAGCCAAGGAAATAGGAGGGAGAAGGAAAAAAAAAATCTCTTTCTTCCTTCCCATATGAGTAGGCTGAAACGTAATATTAGAGAAAGAAATTGGAAGATCCTCAAGTGAGCTTAGACTTTACATGTTCAGATTGAATGGAAAACTATCAATTTCCTCCAAAAAAGACCAGAAATAGCCATTCCTTTGAGTATCACTCCTCAAATCCTGACCTGGAACTGGTCCGGGAAAGGAGAAAATACATTAAGAAAATGAGGGATTCAAGGAAGGAATTGCTTAGATGGTTTCCTGGTACCAAGTTAATCTATTTCAATTATAACCACAAGCTACTCTGTTTCATTTTTAGTTTCAGAACGCTATTAATTTTGAGCTCCTATGATAATGTACTCTGTCCCGTGCCTGGTCTGTTCAGCACGTTCAGTCAGTAAGCCACGCCTGCATCCCTGGGGTGCCCCAGGCCTGCCTGGCATGATGCCTGGTAAGTGACTGGTCATCTTCTTTGGCCTGCCTTAGATGGAATGGGATTTCTCAGTGTGAAATTTCCCCCCATACTTGGGAGAATTTCCAGGTTGGGTGCACCCTGGGAAAATGCCATGACGAACTGAATCTAAGCGTCTCTGCTCCCAAGTCACTGGTGAGCTGAAATCTGAATTATGTTTGCGGTGTCCATTTAGAGAGCTGTTGGGATGTCATGTAAACTATGCTAATGGTGATGGTTCAATAAGTAACAAAGCTGGAATACTGAACTGCATGGCATGGGGCCCAGGATTTGAACCCTGCTCTGCAGGCTTATTGTGAAATCTCAGTTACTTAACAGCTTTGTAACTTAATTCTAACCATAAGCTAGGTGCAATTATAGTCCATCTTTTATAAAGGGTGCTCAGTATAAGAATTAAGAATATGTCATATACAAAGCAATTCAATAAATATACATCAATGAAGTGAAATGTGCCAATCCAAGTGGAATATTTTTAATTCTAAAATAAAGTTTAAAACAAAATAAAGAACATGAATGGCAACATTGACCAGAGAGCACAATGACTTATTTTGTAGCTGTTTCCGCTAATGACTGGATAAGTAGCTTTGGGCAAGTCTATTCTGGCCTTCAGTTCTCCCTCTGTAAATGGGGGTAATAGTACCTTCCTTTAACAGTTGCAAAAATTTGAAGTAACTTCATATAAAGAGCTTGGTCCATAATGCACACTCAAACTTTGGTGATCTGCAATTTTAGAATGATATATTTACCAACAATCTGTGTACATCATTCATTTCCATTTGGCCTTGAGTAGAATGCTTAGCTGATATAATACTCTGCGCCATTCTCATATTAAAGGAAAAGTAGATTCTTATTAAGGCCTGAAAATATAGCCTTTATTAGCATATGATCGTAAGAAACGTACAAGGGATAATGTATCGGAAAAGAATCAGACTTAGAATTGGAAGCCGTGCATTCAAGTCCCAAGTTCGCATGCCTTTACCAAATGTACTTTTGTTGAGGTTGCTATGTATGTAGTCACATGTTTTGAAACTAAAAGTCAAGGTTCTTAAGGGTGACACCATATTCCCAGACAAGATCTAGATACCTTCCAAATGCTACCTCTCTAGAGATGGTTAGTTAATTTTATTTAACATTTTAGCCATGGTAAATTGTGCTATGATATTTTTATTCATCTTATTATCTTCTCATTATAAAAGAATCAAGGAGGGTAGGGAACACCTACTTTCTTTTTTCTGAGAAACTTTTTCATGTTTTGGGGATGATTCTGTAATATTTGATTAGAAATTTCCACTAGAATATGTTTCAGCAGTACAAACAAATAAGAAGACTATTTTTAACTCCCCACACTTTCTGCTAATTGACTGAGGTACTACTGAATGAAGAACACCTAGTTAGACAAATAAATATTTTAGCAATCAACACCAGAGTAACCTTCTTGATGAGTCAACATCAGAATTCTATAATAAGAAAGCAGCTTGATGCAAGCTCCTTTCAGGAAGCTCTGTGCTTGAATTCACTGGTCCACATTTATTTGCAGTCTGGACTAGACTGGACTGGAAGTGTAAGATTTTGAATTTCAAAATACATAGCTCCGGGCTTCCCTGGGGGCGCAGTGGTTAAGAATCCATCTGCCAATGCAGGGGACACGGGTTCAAGCCCTTGTCCGGGAAGATCGCACATGCCATGGAACAACTAAGTCCGTGTGCCACAACTACTGAAACTGACACAACTACTGAACTGGTGGCACCAAGGGAGGCCACCGCAATGAGAAGCCAGTGCACCGCAGCAAAGAGTAGCCTCCGCTCACCTCAACTAGAGAAAAGCTCGGGTGCAGCAACAGAGACCCAGCGCAGCCAAAAATAAAAAATAAATAAATTAAAAAAAACACAAAACATAGCTCTGTCAGATGCTCTGTGATCTTCACTGGCATTTGCTACCAAAAAAAAAAAAGTCTACTGATAACACCATTGTACATAAATCATTGAGCTTCTGTGATTTTATTTCTATAAGATATATTCTCATGAATGAGACAGCATGGTCACAGGTACGTGTCTTTTCTTTTTAAAAGTTATTGCTGCCAGAATCCTTTACAAAACAACTTTTAAAAGTAACCGTTCCAGGGCTTCCCTGATGGCGCAGTGGTTGAGAATCCATCTGCCAATGCAGGGGACACAGGTTCAGGCACTGGTCCAGGAAGATCCCACATGCCGCGGAGCAACTAAGCCTGTCCGCTACAACTACTGAGCCTGCGCTCTATTGATCGCGAGCCACAACTATTAAAGCCCACGCACCTAGAGCTCGTGCTCCGCAACGAAAAGCCACAGCAGTGAGAAGCCCATGCACCTCAACAAAGAGTAGCCCCCGCTCACCGCAACTGGAGAAAGCCCACGCGCAGCAACGAAAACCCAACGCAGCCAAAAATAAATAAATTTTTTTTAAAAAGTGGGGGTCTTCCCTGGTGGCGCAGTGGTTGAGAGTCCGCCTGCCGATGCAGGGAACACGGGTTCGTGCCCTGGTTTGGGAAGATCCCACATGCCGCGGAGCAGCTGGGCCTGCGGGCCATGGCCGTTGAGCCTGCGCGTCCGGAGCCTGTGCTCCGCAACGGGAGAGGCCACAGCAGTGAGAGGCCCGCGTACGACAAAAAAAAGAAAAAAAAAAAAGTAACAGTTCCATCATCAAGATTTGATGGAACTGTTACTTTTCTTCACATCATCACCAACAATACGTACCATCACATTTTAATTTTTGCTAACTTGTCATTTTAATTTGCATTTTCCTTAATAATGGTGAAATTTTAAATATTTATTGGTAACGTGGGTTTTGTCTTCTGTGAAATGCCTGTTTTTACCAGATTTTTGTCCTTTTCTTATTAATTCATTTTTCATTGTAAGGTATAGATATTAACAACTTTTTCTTTAATATTTTTAAAACATTTTCCCTGTTTCTATTTTCACTATGTATGTACCATCTGTCATATGCAAAATTTAAATTTTTCATTTAGTCAATATATCTACCTGTAATTAGTATATTGGTTAAAAAATACTACTGCACTTTCAGGTTGTACAGATAGTATCCTAAATTTTCTTGTAAAATATTGATTACTCTTTTTAAATTAAAGAATTTATTCAAGGTATGATTTATGTTTATACATGGTGTGAGATAAGAATGTAGTCTTATTTTCTTTTAGTTGGATAGTAGACATAATTTATTAAATGATGTTTCCACTCAATTTATATATCATCTTTCATAGTCTCATATTGCCAAAGATCTATTTCTGGGTTCTCTGTTTGGTTCCTCTGATCCATTCTCTACTCCTACACTAATATTCTGCTGGGTTTTTGGTGTTTAGGTTTTTTTAATGGCTTTAAGTATGATTTAATACCTGACAAAGCACAATTCTTCTTCATAAATTTTTGTCTCTTTTTGCTCACTTAGTCTTCTATATAATAACAATATTAACAACAACAATAATATAAATAATAATACTAATAATAGCTAATGGATATTGAGTGCTTACTATGCACCAGGTACTATTTTGAGCATTTTACAAGTATTAACTTCTTTAATACTCATCACAACCCTATCCCCATTTTAAATATGAGAAAATTGAAAGTTAGAAAAGGTTAATATCATTCCAAAGATAACACAGCCAGTAAACAATAGAGCCAGAATTGAAACCAAGGCAGTTTGTCTACAAAGTGTATACTCTTAACTACTCTTTATATTTCCTCCCACATGAAATTTAAGTTCAGTTTAATAAAATTCCAAAAACAATCTCATTCAGATGTATTGTGATTTTATTAAATGTATACATAAGTTTGGATGTGATTCGCATCTTAGGATGCTAAATCATATCTTTCCATTAATTCAGTTGTTTTAGATCTTTCGATAAGACTGCAATCTTCTTCATATATGTCCTGTACATTTCCTGTTACATTTATCCTTAAGTATTTTATGGTTTTCTGCTATTGTGAATTGAATAGCTTTTCTTTTTTTCGGTATGTGGGCCTCTCACTGTTGTAGCCTCTCTCGTTGCAGAGCACAGGCTCCGGACGCGCAGACTCAGATGCCATGGCTCACGGAACTAGTCGCTCTGCGGCATGTGGGATCTTCCCAGACCGGGGCATGAACCCGTGTCCCCTGCATCGGCAGGTGGACTCTCAACCACTGCGCCACCAGGGAAGCCCCTGAATAGCTTTTTATTTCCACTTCTAGATTGCTGTTGCCAGTGTAAAGAAAAGCTGATTATTTTTGTATGCTCATCTACTATTCAGCCATCTTATCATAGTCCCTTATTAATTCTGGCAGGGTTTTGCTCTCCGTTTGCCTTTGCTAGAATCACTTGGGGTTTTTTTAGGTGAACAATTTTTTCACGAACATGTAATATTATTCTTATTTTAAGACAAATGGCATTAACCTTTCACCATTTAAAATAATGCTAGGACATCCCTGGTGACACAGTGGTTAAGAATCCGCCTGCCAATGCAGGGGACACGGGTTCGAGCCCTGGTCCGGGAAGAACCCACATGCCACGGAGCAACTAAGACCGTGCGCCACAACTACTGAGCCTGTGCTCTAGAGCCCACGAGCCACAACTACTGAAGCCCGTGCACCTAGAGCCCGTGCTCCACAACAAGAGAAGCCACAGCAATGAGAAGCCCGTGCACCACAACGAAGAGTAGCCTCCGGTCACGGCAACTGGAGAAAGCCCACATGCAGCAACGACGATCCAACACAGCCAAAAATAAATAAATAAATAAATTTTAAATAAATAAAATAATGCTTACTTTGGATTGTTTGTTTCAAAAAAGGTACGAAGCTCTTTAATGAAGTTTTCTCCTACTATTCTTACTTTGAAGTTTTATTAGAAATAACTGCTGAATTTATGTAAGACCCGGGGCACGAACATCTACTGACCCTATTAGCATCTACTGACCCTATTTTATGGTTTTAGCATCTACTGACCCTATTTTATGGTTTTCTTCCTTCAATGTAACGAATTATATTGTATTTATAGATTGTTTATATTGAAGCACCCTTGTATTCCTATTCATGAATCTTGCCTGATATTTTATTTTTTATACCATACTGAATTCTATTTAGTAGTATTTTGTTTGATAGCATTTTATTTAAATATCTATATTCATAAGTGTGATTTATTAGTTTTCTTTTTTATATAATTTTTCATATTTTGATACAAATACTATTCTGGCTTTAGAAAATGAAGTTTTTCATTTTTTTCTATGATTTGGTATGGTTTAAATAATATTGGAAGTTATGTTATTAAAGGTAAAATAGAACCCAGCTATGAAATTATCTAGTGATAGTGCCTTTTAATTTTTATTAATCCACATTGAACCAACTTTACAATGGTAAGCTGTCTATTCAAGTTTTTTTATGCTTCTTTCTTCAATTTTGATCATTTGTATTTTGCTAGTAAATCATCCAGTTCCTCTAGGTTTTTAACTTTTCAACAGATTTGCACTAATTTTTAATAATAGTTTTAATCTTGTCCATATTTTTGCTTAAGCTTCTTCATCATTCCTAATATTTTAAGTCTTCCTTACTAAAGACAAGGATAGATTTAACTATTTTACTGGTCTTTTCAAAGAATTGGCTTTGAGGAATTATTATATCTTTCATTTATCTGTTTGTTTCCTACTTCATTAAATTTTTATCCTTACTTGCTCCCTCTTTTAACTTATTATTTGGTTGCTTTTTTAAAATTCTCAAGAAAAATACGAATTTTGTGTATTTTTAGGCTTGCTTCTTAACAATAAAGGCATTTAAAGCTATAAATTTCCCTCTGAGTACAGCCATGTTCTATAGATTTTTATATGAAGTGTTCACTCTTTCAGTGTATTCTAGATTTTAAACAATTTATACTCAGTCAGGAGATTTTACCTCTCAAAGTATGTGTTTTTCAACTTAACTAGATTAATCATAGCTAAACAAATTTTATCTTTTACCAAGCATAGGTAACATGTTTAGTCAGACATTCTCATTAGAAACTCCTAACTATGACTTAAGAAGAAGCTAAGAAACTATTTTTTAAAAAAGAAAAGAAACGAAAGAAAAGGAAAAAGTTTGAGTGGAAGAAGAGTGCTATTAAAAGGGCTTACATCTATTTCCTAAAATTTTAATGGATTTTTACAGACATTCATTAGCCAAACTTAAAAAATTGGGGTTTGGGCTAAATTTAGCTTAAGAGAAGAGATCTACAAAATTACTTGAAAAAGATCTAAACTGGTATGAAATTTAAGGGTTTTGTTCATTTGTTTCTTTTTTAGGGAACTGAAGATGTTTTAAGTGTTAGATAAGATTTTATCCACTAGCAGAGGAGTTTCAAGATGGCGGAGGAGTAAGACATGGAGATCACCTTCCTCCCCACAAATACATCAGAAATACATCCACATGTGGCACAACTCCTACAGAATACCTACTGAACGCTGGCAGAAGACCTCAGACCTCCCAAAACGCAAGAAACTCCCCACATGCCTGTGTAGGGCAAAAGAAAAAACAGAGACAAAAGAATGGGGACGGGACCTGCACCAGTGGGAGGGAGCTGTGAAGGAGGAAAGGTTCCCACACACTAGGAAGCCCCTTCGCGGGTGGAGACTGCAGGTGGCGGAGTGGGGGAAGCTTTGGAGCCACGGAGGAGAGCGCAGCAACAGGGGTGCGGAGGGCAAAGCGGAGAGATTCACGCACAGAGGATCAGGACGACCAGCACTCACCAGCCTGAGAGACTCGTCTGCTCACCCGCCGGGGCGGGCGGGGTCTGGGAACTGAGGCTCTGGCTTCGGAGGTCGAATCCCAGGGAGAGGACTGGGGTTGGCTGCGTGAACACAGCCTGAAGGGAGCTAGTGCGCCACGGCTAGCCGGGAGGGAGTCCAGGAAAAGTCTGGAGCTGCCGAAGAGACAAGAGACTTTTTCTTGCCTCTCTGTTTCCTGGTGCATGAGGAGAGGGGATTAAGAGCGCCGCTTAAAGGAGCTCCAGAGACAGGCGCGAGCTGCCGCTATCAGCGCAGACCCCAGAAGCAGGCATGAGATGCTAAGGCTGCTGCCACCAAGAGACTGTGTGCAAGCAAAGGTCACTCTCCACACCTCCCCTCCCGGGAGCGTGTGCAGCCCGCCACTGCCACGGTCCCGTGATCCAGGGACAGCTTCCCCGGGAGAACACACGGCGCGCCTCAGGCTGGTGCAACGTCACGCTGGCCTCTGCTGCCGCAGGCTCGCTCCGCACTCCATGTCCCTCCCTCATCCCGGCCTGAGTGCGCCAGAGCCCCCGAATCAGTGGTTCCTTTAACCCCGTTCTGTCTGAGCGAAGAACAGACACCCTCAGGCGACCTACACGCAGAGGCGGGGCCAAATCCAAAGCTGAACTCCGGGAGTTGTGCGAACAAAGAAGACAAAGCGGAATCAATCCTGGGGGCCTCAGGAGCAGCGGATTAAACTCCACAATCAACTTGATGTACTCTGCATCTGTGGAATGCCTGAATAGACAACGAATCATCCCAACTTGAGGAGGTGGACTTTGGGAGCAACTATATACATACATATATATATATATATATATTTCCCCCTTTTCTCTTTTTGTAAGTGTGTATGTTTCTGTGTGTGATTTTGTCCGTATAGCTATGCTTTTACCATTTGCCCTAGAGTTCTGCCTGTCCATTTCTTTATTTTTTTTTTAGTATAGTTTTCAGCACTTGTTATCACTGGTGGATGTGTCTTTTGGTTTCATTGTTCTTTCTTTCTTTCTTTTAAATTACTTAAAAAAATTTTAATAACTATTTTTTGTTTTTTATTTTAATAACTTTTTAATTTTAATTTATTTTATCTTTATCTTTCTTTCTTTTATTCTCCCTTTCATTCTGAGCCATGTGGATGACAGGCTCTTGGTTCTCCAGCCAGGTGTCAGGGCTGTGCATCTGATGTGAGAGAGCCAACTTCAAGACACTGGTCCACAAGAGACCTCACAACTCCATGTAATATCAAACGGGGAAAATCTCCCACAGATCTCCATCTCAACACCAAGACCCAGCTCCACTCAATGACCAGCAAGCTACAGTGCTGGACACCCTATGCCAAACAACTAGCAAGACAGGAACACAACCCCACCCATTAGCAGAGAGGCTACCTAAAATCATAATAAGGTCACAGACACACCAAAACACACCACCGGACATGGTCCTGCCCACCACAAAGACAAGATCCAGCTTCATCCACCAGAACACAGGCACTAGTCCCCTCCACCAGGAAGGCTACACAACCCACTGAACCAACCTTAGTCACTGGGGGCACACACCAGAAACAACGGGAACTACGAACCTACAGCCTGCATAAAGGAGACCCCATATACAGTAAGTTAAGCAAAATGAGAAGACAGAAACACAACAGTTGAAGGAGCAAGGTAAAAACCCACCAGACCTACCAAATGAAGAGAATGGTGAAAATACAAGAAACGTTTAACAAGGACCTAGAAGAACTAAAAAGCAAACAAACAATCATGAACAACACAATAAATGAAATTAAAAATTCTCTAGAAGGGATCAATAGCAGAATAACTGAGGCAGAAAAACGGATAAGTGACCTGGAAGATAAAATAGTGGAAATAGCTACTGCAGAGCAAATAAAGAAGAAAAAAAAAAAAAAGAAAAGAATTGAGGACAGTCTCAGAGACCTCTGGGACTATTAAAATATTAAACACACCAACATTCGAAATATAGGGGCCCCCGAAGAAGAAGAGAAAAAAACGGACTGAGAAAATATTTGAAGAGATTATAGTTGAAAACTTCCCTAATATGGGAAAGGAAATAGTTAATCAAGTCCAGGAAGCACAGAGAGTCCCATACAGATAAATCCAAGGAGAAACATGCCAAGACACATATTAACCAAACTATCAAAAATTAAATACACAGAAAAAATATTAAAAGCAGCAAGGGAAAAACAACAAATAAAATACAAGGACATCCCCATAAGGCTAACAGCAGATCTTTCAGCAGAAACTCTGCAAGCCAGAAGGGAGTGGCAGGACATATTTAAAGTGATGAAAGGGAAAAACCTACAACCAAGACTACTCTACCCAGCAAGAATCTCATTCAGATTTGACGGAGAAATTAAAACCTTTACAGACAAGCAAAAGTTAAGAGAATTCAGCACCACCAAACGAGCTTTACAACAAATGCTAAAGGAACTTCTCTAGGCAGAAAACACAAGAGAAGGAAAAGACCTACAATAACAAACCCAAAACAATTAAGAAAATGGTAATAGGAATAGCCATTTCAATAATTACCTTAAATGTAAGTGGATTAAATGCTCCACCTAAAACAGACTGACTGAATGGATACAAAAACAAGACCCATAAATATGCTGTCTACAAGAGACCCATTTCAGACCTAGGGACACATACAGACTGAAAGTGAGGGGATGGAAAAAGATATTCCATGCAAATGGAAATCAAAAGAAAGCTGGAGTAGCAATTCTCATATCAGACAAAATAGACTTTAAAACAAAGACTATTACAAGAGACAAAGAAGGACACTACATAATGATCAAGGGATCAATCCAAGAAGAAGATATAACAATTTTAAATATTTATGCACCCAACAAAGGAGCACCTCGATACATAAGGTAAATACTAACAGCCATAAAAGGGGAAATCGATAGTAACACAATCTTAGTAGGGGGCTTAAACACCCCACTTTCACCATTGGACAGATCATCCAAAATGAAAATAAATAAGGAAACACAAGCTTTAAAAGATACATTAAACAAGATGGACTTAATTGATAATTATAGGACCATCCATCCAAAAACAGCAGAATACACTTTCTTCTCAAGTACTCATGGAACATTCTCCAGGATAGATCGTATCCTGGGTCACAAATCAAGCCTTGGTAAATTTAACAAAATTGAAATCGTATCAAGTATCTTTTCCGACCACAACGCTATTAGACTACATATCAATTACAGGAAAAAGTCTGTAAAAAATACAAACACATGAGGCTAAACAATACACTAGTTAATAACCAAGAGATCACTGAAGAAATCAAAGAGGAAATCAAAAAATACCTAGAAAAAAATGACAATGAAAACATGACGACCCAAAACCTATGGGATGCAGCAAAAGCAGTTCTAAGAGGGAAGTTTAGAGCAATACAATCCTACCTTAAGAAACAAGAAACATCTCAAATAAACAACCTAACCTTATATCAAAAGCAATTAGAGAAAGAAGAACAAAAAAACCCCAAAGTTAGCAGAAGGAAAGCAATCATAAAGATCAGATCAGAAATAAATGAAAAAAAAATGAAGAAAACAGTAGCAAAGATCAATAGAACTAAAAGCTGCTTCTTTGAGAAGATAAACAAAACTGATAAACCATTAGCCTGGCTCATCAAAAAAAAGGGAGAAGACTCAAATCAATAGAATTAGAAATGAAAAAGCAGCAGTAACAACTGACACTGCAGAAATACAAAGGATCATGAGAGATTACTACAAGCAACTATATGCCAAAAAAATGGACAACCTGGAAGAAATGGACAAATTCTTAGAAGAGCACAACCTTCTGAGACTAAACCAGGAAGAAATAGAAAGTATGAACAGACCAATCACAAGCACTGAAATTGAAACTGTGATTAAAAATCTTCCGGCAAACAAAAGCCCAGGACCAGATGGCTTCAAAGGTGAATTCTATCAAACATTTAGAGAAGAGCTAACCCCTATCCTTCTCAAATTCTACCAAAATACAGCAGAGGGACGAACACTCCCAACTCATTCTACGAGGACACCATCACCCTGATACAAAAACCAGACAAACATGTCACAAAAAGAGAAAACTACAGACCAATATCACTGATGAACATAGATGCAAAAATCCCCAACAAAACACTAGCAAACAGAATCCAACAGCACATTAAAAGGATCATACACCATGATCAAGTGGGGTTTATCGCAGGAATGCGAGGATTGTTAAATATACGCAAATCAATCAATGTGATACACCATATTAACAAATTGAAGGAGAAAAACCATATGATCATCTCAATAGATGCAGAGAAAGCTTTCGACAAAATTCAACACTCATTTATGATAAAAACCCTCCAGAAAGTAGGCATAGAGGGAACTTACCTCAACATAATAAAGGCCATATATTACAAACCCACAGCGAACATCATCCTCGATGGTGAAAAACTGAAAGCATTTCCACTAAGATCAGGAACAAGACAAGGTTGCCCACTCTCACCACTATTATTCACCATAGTTTTGGAAGTTTTAGCCACAGCAATCAGAGAAGAAAAAGAAATAAAAGTAATCCAAATTGGAAAAGAAGTAAAGCTGTCACTGTTTGCAGATGACATGATACTATACATAGAGAATCCCAAAGATGCTACCAGAAAACTACTAGAGCTAATCAATGAATTTGGTAAAGTAGCAGGATACAAAATTAATGCACAGAAATCTCTTGCATTCCTCTACACTAATGATGAAAAATCTGAAAGAGAAATTAAGGAGACACTCCCATTTACCACTGCAACAAAAAGAATAAAATACCTAGGAATAAACCTACCTAAGGAGAAAAAAGACCTGTATGCAGAAAATTATAAGACACTGATGAAAGAAATTAAAGATGATACAAACAGATGGAGAGATATACCATGTTCTTGGATTGGAAGAATCAACATTGTGAAAATGACTCTACTACCCAAAGCAATCTACAGATTCAATGCAATCCCTATCAAACTACCAAAGGCATTTTTCACAGAACTAGAACAAAAAAATTCACAATTTGTATGGAAACATAAAAGACCTCGAATAGCCAAAGCAATCTTGAGAAAGAAAAATGGAGCTGGAGGAATCAGGCTCCCTGACTTCAGACTATACTACAAAGCTACAGGAATCAAGACAGTATGGTACTGGCACAAAAACAGAAATATAGATCAATGGAATAGGATAGAAAGCCCAGAGATAAACCCACACACATATGGTCTCCTTATCTTTCATAAAGGAGGCAAGAATACACAATGGAGAAGAGACAGCCTCTTCAATAACTGGTGCTGGGAAAACTGGACAGCTACGTCTAAAAGAATGAAATTGGAACACTCCCTAACACCATACACAAAAGTAAACTCAAAATGGATTAAAGACCTTAATGTAAGGCCAAATACTATCAAACTCTTAGAGGAAAACATAGGCAGAACACGCTATGACATAAATCACAGCAAGATCCTTTTGGACCCACCTCCTAGAGAAATGGAAATAAAAACAAAAATAAACAAATGGGACCTAATGAAACTTAAAAGCTTTTGCACAGCAAAAGAAACCACAAACGACGAAAAGATAACCCTCAGAATGGGAGAAAATATTTGCAAAGGAAGCAACTGACAAAGGATTAATCTCCAAAATTTACAAGTAGCTCATGCAGCTCAAAATCAAAAAAACAACCCAATCCAAAAATGGGCAGAAGACCTAAATCAACATTTCTCCCAAGAAGATATACCAATTGCCAACAAACACATGAAGGAATGCTCAACATCATTAATCATTAGAGAAATGCAAATCAAAACTACAATGAGGTATCACCTCACACCAGTCAGAATGGCCATCATCAAAAAATCTACCAACAATAAATTCTGGAGAGGGTGTGGAGAAAAGGGAGCCCTCTTGCACTGTTGGTGGGAATGTAAATTGATACAGCCACTATGGAGAACAGTATGGAGGTTCCTTAAAAAACTACAAATAGAACTACCATATGACCCAGCAATCCCACTACTGGGCATAGACCCTGAGAAAACCATAATTCAAAAAGTGTCATATACCACAATGTTCATTGCAGCTCTATTTACAATAGCCAGGACATGGAAGCAACCTAAGTGTCCATCAACAGATGAATGGATAAAGAAGTTGTGGCGCATATATACAATGGAATATTACTCAGCCATAAGAAGAAATGAAATTGAGTTATTTGTAGTGAGGTGGATGGACCTAGAGTCTGTCATACGGAGTGAAGTAAGTCAGAAAGAGAAAAACAAATACTGTATGCTAACACAAATATATGGAATCTAAAAAAGAAAAAAAAAAAGGTCATGAAGAACCTAGGGGCAAGAAGGGAATAAAGACTCAGACTTACTAGAGAATGGACTTGAGGACCCGGGGAGGGGGACGTGTGAGCTGGGACAAAGTGAGAGAGTGGTAGTGTATGTACAGACATATATACACTACCAAATGTAAAATAGATAGCTAGTGGGAAGCAGTCACATAGCACAGGAGATCAGCTCGGTGCTTCGTGACCAACTGTAAGGGTGGGATAGGGAGTGTGGGAGGGAGGGAGACACAAGAGGGAGGAGATATGGGGATATATGTATAGGTATAACTGATTTACTTTGTTATAAAGGAGAAACTAACACACTATTGTAAAGCAATTATACTCCAATAAAAATGTTTTTAAAAATTAAATAAATAATAAAAATTTTAAAAAGACTTTATCCGCTAGCTGTACTTTCCTCAATAATATTTTAATGGTGTATAAAATATTTTCTTTGGTAACTATAGTATATCTAACCAGAGGTTATCACAACTGCTATCCAAAATACTCATTATAGTGACTGGGGTATAGACACACATACATTTGAATACACATATATATACACATACAGATTGCATTTTTATACATCTTTATATATGTACATAGATATGTGTATATATATATATATTACTTACACGTATATGTATGGTATACATACACATATGTATGTGTTTATTCAGCTTGATCTCTATCATCCACTATTATGGTGCTAAGCAAGTGAATTCTGCATAAGTAAAAGGGGATGTTTATTGATACTTTTCTTATGAACTAGGTTACTAGTTCTCTTATCAAAAAAATAATAAAACATATGTGGAAGATATGGAGTTCTTAAGTATCAAGTTGTCTCACTTTCCAAAGGTTTATCCTCTTCAATCCTGTTAACATAACATAATGAGAGCCGATTCATGGAGAATGCTCATCATATCCCATGACCCTAAAATATAGGAGAAGTCATTTTTTCTCAGCTGGTAGCGGATAGCTTGGCCAAAGAACGTATGATCCACATTACTTTGAACAATTCAAATTCATTCAGTCGAACTGATCATGTCACATCCCTGCTTAAAACAAAACATCATAAAACAAACAACCAAAAATATATTGGATCCTTGTGAACTCCAGAATAAAATCCAAACTTTAAAAGATGGCACACAGGCACTTCCCTGGTGGCGCAGTGGTTAAGAATCCACCTGCCAGTGCACGGGACACACGTTTGAGCCCTGGTCCAGGAAGAGCCTACATGCCACGGAGCAACTAAGCCCCTACGTCACAACTGCTGAGCCTGCGCTCTGGAGCCCATGAGCCACAACTGCTGAGGACCGCACGCCTAGAGCCCATACTCTGCAGCAGGAGAAGCCACCACAATAAGAAGACCAAGCACCACGACGAGGAGCAGGCCCTGCTCGCCACAACTAGAGGGAAAGCCCGTGCGCAGCAATGAAGACCCCATGCAGCCAAAAAATAAATAAATTAAAAAAATAAAAATAGAAAGATGGCATACAAAACTTTTCCCAGCTCATTTCTTCAGACTCACCTCCCAGCACTCTTCCAAATACGTCTTGACCCTTAGCCACACGGAAGTTTTATTGTTCTCCAAATTTACCATATCTTTTACTATTTGCACCTGCCGGTCCCTCTATCTAGAATGGCTTTCCTCTACTTCTTTATCTGGCAAATTCCTTTAAAATCAATAAAAATTTAATATCCTCCATAAAGTCTTCCATGACTTCTTTGACAACTAGTCATGACTTTTCTGTTCCTATGTGTTATAAGAGCTTTTATGTCTTTTCTTATTAATTGTCTGTTTACCCTCAAAGACTGTGAGCTTCTCAAGGGCAAGGGCAGGGTTGTAATTTGCTCTATGCTTTGGGAACCAGGACAAGTTTAAATTATTATAGGCATATGTTCCAAACAGTGAGCAAGTATTTTAGGCAATTTAGAGATGGTTACGATTAATCCCCTGCATTCGGGAGCTTACAATCTATAATCTATCAAGGACAACTTAATGAAAGAGCTGGATTTTGAGCTGAGATGTGGCTTCATGCCTGGGAGAACCTTTGTGACTTCCTCACAAAGGAAGGTTAGGTTCGAACCTAACCAAGTCTGCCCCCAACTTATCTCTCTGGCCAGCTTAAGATACTGGGATATGTCGCTAGAGCACACTCGTTAACCCTAAATAATAAATAAAGTTAAATGGTAAGCCTACTGTCATTTGAAAAGTAGATTCTGATGGAGAGTAAACAGACAGATGAACGGAACAGAAGATTCCACAAACAAACAAACAAACCCACACACAGATCAGAACCTAGCATAAAAGTGTTAGAATGATAGTTTATAGGGAAAGGAGAAACTGCTCAGAAAATTATCTCATGACATATGGATCTCCATTTGGAAGATAAAATTAGACCCCTAGCTCATACCAAATACAAAAATTAATTCCAATGGTTTGTAGTCCTGAATGCAAAAACTGAAACTTTAAGAATATTGAGAATACACAAGAATATATTTTTAAGATTTGTATTAGAAAGGATTGTCTTAAAGATAAAGAACAAACCATAAAAGACAATATAGATATAATTCATTATATGAAAATCAAAAAAACTCTCTATAACAAAAGATTCCAGAACAAAACATACGTTGCATTACCTCCCATCCCTAAAGGAGAGTAATGCAATGTATATAACTGTTTTAGTACAGTCCCTCCAAGCTGCAGATACCAAGAAACTATTGAACATGAAATTATCTTATTATGGGAAATACTTGCATAAAAGAAAACAGGAAAGGAGGCAAGGAAGGCTGGGAGAGCTGTCAGACCTCAATGCAGTTCCAACCCCTGAGCGAAGGAGAGAAGGACAGAAGGTTAGATGGAAAGACATTAGAACACTTTGCAATCTAAGCAAGGTCTGACAGAGCCATCTGAGAGCCTCTGAGCCAAAATCCATTAATAAATAAGTCCCATGTCTTTCAGACACAAATCTGCTTCAGTATCCCTGCCACACTCAATCATTTGTGGGAAGGTGTAGTCTCAAGACAAACTCTGAAAGTGAAGGATTTTAACTCATAGCAGTGGGCCCTCATTCAATTACATTCCCTACGACAGAGGTGTATAAGGCACATCTCACAGCTTCCACAATCTTACCAAAAAAATGGCAAAGGATATGTAGTCAAATGGCTAACAAATATAATCTCACAAGCAATCAGGGAACTGCAAATTAGAACAGTAAAGAGATAGGACTTCTTACAACTTAGAATGGCAAAAATTAAACTCTCTGTCAAAAACAAGAGTTTTCAAAGATTGAGGAAATGGGAACGCTCATAAATGACTGTTCGTAGTGTAAATCGGTACAGCTACTTTAAAATACAATTTGGCAGCATCTAGCGATACTGGAAATGTACATACATATCCTAGGACACCACAATTCATCTATTTATACAGGAGAAGCTCTTACATACGTGCAAAGAGAAATATTCAAAGATTGTCATTGAAGTACTCAGTAAAATCTTAGAACAATCTAAATATTCATCAAGAGCGGAGTAAATAAAATGTTACACATAAGCACCATCCAGCAGTTTAATAGAATGAAATAAATTTCTACATCTAAGTAGCATAGCTAGACCTCAAAAAGGTAACTGGAACAAAGAAAGCAAGTTGCAGAATTATGTGTACAAATTATACCATTTATGTAAATTTTAAAGCCACACAAAACAATTAAGTATTGTTTATAGATAAATATATATGGTGTAAATTCATTTAAATGGATTGAAAAGTACATATCACATTCGTAACAGTGATTGTCTGAAGCTTGGGGTTTATGGAAGAATGATGGTGAGAAGGATTTGGTGAAATGTTCTTTTTTGTTTGTTTGTTTTTAACATCTTTATTGGAATATAATTGCTTTACAATGGTGTGTTCGTTTCTGCTTTATAACAAAGTGAATCAGCTATACATATACGTATCTCCCCATATCTCCTCCCTCTTGCGTCTCCCTCCCTCCCACCCTCCCTATCCCACCCTTCTAGGTGGTCACAAAGCACAGAGCTGATCTCCCTGTGCTACGCGGCCGCTTCCCATTAGCTATTGGTTTTACATTTGGTAGTGTATATATGTCCATGCCACTCTCTTACTTTGTCCCAGCTTACCCTTCCCCCTCCCCGGGCAGGATGGGAATAAAGACGCAGACCTACTAGAGAATGGACTTGAGGATTTGGTGAAATGTTCTTACAATTCGTCTAGGGCTCTAACAATATAGTTAAGAAAACAGGGATGTTGTCATATGAATGTTTCCTATCTGGAATAGATGCTAGTGATGCAGATTACCTTGAAAAAGCACGAAAATAAGAGATTCCTGCGTCTGAAAAAGATTTGATGTTCTGAGCCAATGCACTTGGCCTCCTTTTCTGGACTGAAACCATTTATGAAGAGAAATGTGTCAATATGGATAATTTAACAAATATCTCAAAGATCATAATTACTAGAAAGCTGCTGAGATTGAAGTGAAACAAAATAGTAGGGGTAGACTGAAGAGAATTGTGAATAAGCCCATTATTTTAAGATCAAATGCATTAATAAAACCAATATCCTGCTGCTAATGTGAGTACTTGTTCTGATTACTTTATTGTTCATTTGGAGATTTCTTTATTAGTATTTAGCTTCTATTTAACATAAAACACTTTGTTTTGTATACTCTGTTAAACATTTATCTTTGCTGATGACTAAGGGCACTCCAATCTGGTGCTATATTTATCTTAAGGGTGTTGGTTTTCAGCCTTGGTGCTATCATGAGTTTAAAAAGCAGCATAAGAGCATGTGCTGCCCAGGGAAACTTTGCAACCAGAGACAAATTTGATTTCTCTTTACTTGCGCTGCAACTTCTCTTGAGTTCTCTTGGAGTTACCCATAAAAATTATTGGAGGAGGGCTTCCCTGGTGGCACAGTGGTTGAGAGTCCGCCTGCCGATGCAGGGGACACGGGTTCGTGCCCCGGTCCGGGAAGATCCCACATGCTGCAGAGCGGCTGGGCCCGTGAGCCATGGCCGCTGAGCCTGCGCGTCCGGAGCCTGTGCTCCGCAACGGGAGAGGCCACAACAGTGAGAGGACCGCGTACCGCAAAAAAAAAAAAAAAAAAAAAAAAAAAAAAATGGAGGAAATCATTTATTGGAATTCAGATACTGGGCATGATTTGATTTCTAATATAAAAATTAACTACTAAGATTTTTCTAAATCTTAAAATAAATCAAATATAAACTTTTAAAAATTGTGATCAGTTAATTTTCCTATTGAAGGAGACCCTGAAAAATCTTTCTTTGCAACCACCCTACACTGTCATTTCAGTTTTTAATAATTTTCTCATCACAGTTTATTTACAGATAAAATCAAATATCTGGATCATTGGTTTTCAAAGTGTGATCCCTGGACCAATTATTTCAGAATCACCTGGGGAGCTTGCTTAAAAATGCTGCACCTATTCTTACTCAGAAGAATTAGGGCAGAGTACAGGAATCTGCATTTTAACCTGTGATTTTTATGCCTGTTTGAATAGGTACCTGTTCTTCTGGCTAACTTCCTTTACAACATGCTGGTCAGAAAGGCAAATGTCAACTTCAAAGGATTCTGTGCACAAAAAACATTAAGTCTGTTTGAGATTGTAAAGCACTTGAAAATACTTAGATAAAGAGTACCAGCGAGGGTAAAAGTAATATTATAATAAATGTGCAATAAAGATTAACTTATTTTATTATTAAAAAAGTATATAATATACCCAATGTTATGAACACACTTTTCACACAAACGTGTACCACTTTACTTTTTTAAAATGCACCTAAATTTCATCACCCTGATATTATTCAACTGAGCCAGACAAACCAGAAGCTGTTCAGGAGGAACTGCTAATACAAAGCTCATCGACTCTGACGTGAACATAGAGGAATGGTATAGGGTATTAGTATATTGAGAGAGAGAGAACTTTAAAGAAAGGGTGAAGTGTTACATTTAATGGTCCTATGTAATTTTGCAATATTTGCTGAGTACATTTGAGCTTGCTGTGGCTCTGTAGATAGGAAAATACCATAAACCTTGTTTTATGGCTGTCTTATCACTCTTCAGAACAGCCTTGACAATACAGCTGCTTGTGGTAAGGGAGGATGGTGAGAAGCTTGGGTTGCGGGAACATGAACTTCAGAAGTAATGCCATTCAATAAACATGTCTTTAACAGTGAATCATTAGACAGTTAATGCCACTGTTATTAATGTTTAATAATTACTAAGCACTTGTATTATGCTTTATGCACAAGGAAACTAGGCAAGAAGGAGGAAGGAGAAAAGAAGTGTTGGGGGAACAGAGGGAAGGGGAAGGGAGAAGAGAGGAAGAAGAGAATGTGAGAAAGCCAAAAGAGTACTGTATAGAGAGAAAAAATGAATTAAGCATTTTTGCACACAGCTGTTGTAACTGTGGATGTAGCACTGTATGATACGTATCCAAAGAGGGAGGTTAACTTCTAAAGCAGGGAATATACATGAATGAATGCTATAAATTAAAAATCGGAGTTCTGTTCATTAGGGAAGACAGTCTGTTGGCCTAAGTCAAACTTGATTACAAATAGCTGTACCTACAAATATTGGCTAAAGATTAATCCTTGCTAGAAAGCTTAAGAAGTGAGAACATTCTATCAACTTGAAAAATAAAAACTCTTCTTTCACTGGGCTTTGGTACTGACCGATTCATAGCAGAAAACTCGAATTCCAATATATTCGTTATTGGACCCAACAAAAGTACAAAAAGCACTATTATAATAGATATTACAGTCTTTTGTTGTCGATATTAAGCTATTGTTTAATATTCATATATATATATACATACATGGTTTTTATGTATGAACTTGTGAGTATATATGTAATTCTATTCATAGCTTGAAGAGCTGTAAAATGCAGTGCTTTAACGTATCTTGAGATAAGTGTCCCCAAGGAAGCTAAAAAAGATACTTGAGACAAAGAATCTTATTTATTGTGTTCTAGCTCTACATTAGACTCATTTAATGACAGATTTCTGGACTCCAGACTTCAGATTCTCTGAAATGATTCTTAACAATCTATTTTCTAAAAGCTCTCTCTAGATGATTTTAATTCAGTTGGTCTAAGAATTGGCAGTTAAGAACCTACTCATTCCTTAACTATCTTTTCTAGGTCTACCCGCCCAAGATACTGGGACAAATCCAGCATCTAGAAAGTACTCCTTTCTCAAGAGCTTCATTGGCACATTACTGTGTTACCTCACACTTGATCCTGCTCTGGAGTTCCTCGCAGGTCTCCCAGGTCCCTAGTAGGACCAGTAGGTCCTAGTAGCCCCAGGAGATGGGCTTCAATATGTCCTTACCCATCACCTCTGAAGTAATCCTACCAAGATCCTTATTCTCTCAAGAGCTCATTTTAAAAAACCAGCTGCTCAACTTTCCCTGAGAAGGCTTTCTTCCCTGAGCTGACTGCCCACCTACTTAGGCCTCCATATTTTAAATTTGAGGTCATGAGGCGTGAAGAGGAGATTCTGCCCCAAGGTGAGAAGAAAAGAAGATAATTTGGAAGAAGATATGGGTAGAAATGTCTTGACATTTAAATTTCAAGTGTGTTAGTATAGGTGGTCTTCCCAAGATCAAGGAGTACGGAATTTAGGAGTATGGTAGCCTGATATGTCAATTATATGAAAATAAATATCCTGCAAAGACTTTTCAAAACTATGTCACGAAATTTTCAGTGCCGTTAGTTCACAAGTCTTTGTCATCGTAACCTTCTCTTTCACAAATGGCAGACTTATAATCCCAATGGTTTAATAATACTGTTACAATCATAGTGACATTAACCAGCCTGAAGTCCTAACTCAAAGTCTGCAATGTTCAATGCATAAGTCGTAGGAGTTTCTAATAGGCAACAACCCTAATCGAGTATAGCAAAAAAGAGAAGAAGTCAGAAGATTTGGATTCTCTTGCTGGTCCCATCAGTTATGAGACGTGATCTTCAACAAGTCTCTCAAACTTTCATTTCTTACACTTTAAAATGTGCATAACAATATTTCATAAATGTCTATCCACATCTCCATTACCCCCTCCAGTTTTCATGTTACACTGGATAAATCTCCCTAAAATATTGTTTTTATTATGGTACTCCCTCCAGTGAAGAAAAGCAACCATGGAGGACCCACCTGCTCCCCTCCCAAGGGGCCTGTGCTCCCACTAAGCACCACGTTTCACCAACTCCTCTTGCAGCTAAACCGCTGCATGAGAACTGCATTTCCCCAGGTATATGAAACATGAAAGTGAAGTGTGGATGACTCTCTCTTTCTGCCTCTTTTGGCTATTTGGTTTAATTGCTGGCAAGTGGGGAGACAAAAACCACGATCTGATTGTTCTCTCCCAGTTCGGCTCTCATCATATACGCCTTCCTTTCCAGGTCCCAGCTTCGCTGCACCACCTAGAGTTCCCCTGAAAGTGCAGTGCTCTCACTTGACTCCAGCCCATTTCATCCTACACCCCAGCCACACACAACTGATCATAGCTCCTCGAAGGTACAATGTTCTCTGTTGGCTCCCAGCTTTGTACATTGTGTTCTCTTTCTGGAATATTCTCCCTGTTCTTCATTCAAATGGTTCCTACTCATCCATCATCTCTCTCACCTTAGATGTCACTTCCTCCAGGGAAACCTCACCTGACCTTCTAAGACCAGATTAAGTGCTGCTTCTCTATACCATATAAGTACCCGGTATTAACCAATATCGTAGAACTTAACAAACTGCACTGGTTTTACTTGTTCACCTCCACCAGAGTGGAAGACCTTTGAGGACAGGGATTGTGCCTTTTTTACCAGTAATTCCGAGAGTTTGATGCAGTCCCTAGTTTAATGTTTGCACTCACAAATATTTACTACATGAGTGAATATATATATTCATATATATGTGTGTGTATATAGATATATTTCCCCCCCCCAAAAAATCTGTAAGTCAAAAACTCATTACAGACAGGACCCTTGTTATACTTGCAGGCAGCATTCAGAGTACCTAACATATACTGTGTCCACAGCAGAAACTCAACAAATGCTTATTGAAATCAATTTTTTAATTTATGAAATTTGAATCAAGGGTAATTAAACCTTCTAAATAAAAATTAGGTATTACAGACTTGGTTCTGAAACATATTCATGGTAATATAGTTGCCATTTCAAGGGCAATTTTTGTCTACAGAATACTTATACTAAATTTTTAGAAAACCCAAGTGTCCCTTCCTGGAAAGGAATTTATGAACATTACCAAGTTCTAAGGTTCTATTAAAGTCTAAAGTTCTATTAAAATATAAGTGTAAAATCTTCTCTTGACCTTGTTGAATTAGCCATCACTACAAAATGGAAAATTCCAGGAGTGTGGGGTCCAGTATCCCAGTTCTTCAAAAGGGATGAAACATCAGGCCTATATATAATGATACAGCATGGCTTTGACCTTTGGAAAACTTAATGATGTTTTGTTTTTTAATATGAGGGGCCTGGCTTAAATATCTTAATTTCATTATCTATTCATGAGATAGCTTGGTCCCAGACAGTTATAACTTGACTTTTTTTTTTTCTTGCAACTAAAGATTCTTTTATAATTCGACTTTTATGCTACCGTTCTGTTGATCTGCCCACATCTTAGGAAGAGGGGCAGTCTTAGGGTTATTCAGGTTTTAGAGATGTAAGAACTCCCATTTGTTTAAGCTAATAATTAGTTCCAGAATTGTAATCTTAATTGCTAAACCCTAGTTCACACTTTTAGAATTCAGCACATTTTCATTTTGATTGCAAACTCTAGGGAAAGTGGTCACTAGATAACTAGAAAGTTAGAATTAATGGATCAATGCGTGCAAAAATGCTTAGCAGAGCAATGCTGACTTGTGCCCTCCCAATGGATGTTAGCTAGTATTTATTTTTAAGTTCCAGGGTTCAAATGAAGTGAAATAATAGTCTAGTTCAGGAAACGCTATGGTGTTCCTGTTTGGTTCCACAGTTTTATTAAATAAATGTAGTTGCTTCATATTACAATAAATAAATGGGAGTGCTTTCAAACTTAATTACCTATCAGTAGAAAATGACAGGTGGTTCAAGGTACAGTCACTTAGTGTGGTTTATTCTGGTTTAGGGGACATAGTTCAGTGTGTTTCGAATATCTGTTTTGGATGTCTATTATATCTTGGCTACTATTGAATGCAAATGTTCATTTGTGTGGCCATTTTTTATTTACAGATCTCCCAACTGAACATTCCTGAATTCTCCTACAATGGTGGATTGACCACCCAAAGGTCAAGTCTGTTCAATGCAGGTGAGTTTTGGCCAGATTTGAAGATCCAGGGGTCAAATTCAAATTTAATTAGTCTTGTGGTATCTGCATGATGGAATTTATTTTCCAGAACAGCTGTTAACTCATTTCTTTGCTTACTTCCCTCCCAAGTTTTTCATATTTCTTGCCAGTTTCCCTCCCAAGATTTCTTTCTCTTAGTAATCTCTTGCCAAGTTCCCTCCCAATGTTTTTTTCTTCTAGTGACTAAATGTGAAAACTGTCTAGTGGAATAGAAAACACAAACAGATGTTACTTCTTCAACTTACACAGTAAATATTTTTATTACAATGTGTATGTAATGAATGGCCATGACAAATATTTACCTAATGACGACCATTTTGTGGTTACAGAAGGACTGCAACAGCTCTGTGGAAACCAGTAACATATCCTAAGCCTCGGACCTCTTCTCACATCCCCCACCCCACCTCCCACCATGCACTGTTACAAAAGCCAATTACGGCTCCAAACCAGGTCCTCTTACAAGAGAGTGAGTCACTGAAGAAAGACAGTCCAATTACTTGGTACCCAAACACTAGCCTGCCTGGGATCTGTTGCTGTCAGTTGTGAGACAGTGTCATAGGATAAGATATTGGAGAATGGCAAAGGAGCGGTATTCTGGAAAGTTTTAAAAGGCAAGAGGACAGTGAAACCTGTCACTCTTTCAATGACAAAATATGATTATAATCTCCTTACGGGATAAGTAAATTAACGGGGGCCCAATTATATTAATTCCTCTTTTTGAGCTAGTAAAATCTTCAGTGCTGGTTACAAAAGTCACAAATAGGAGGATTCTAAGGGTAGTTTGGGAACGTGGAAAGAAAAATTTGGAGGAGAAGTTAATGGGCACAAGGATACAAAATGGTATTTTTAAGAATTAACTATTAATTTGTCTAGAAATCCATTCTACTATAATCTAGATCCAAAGTAGGACATATAAGCAAGACATGGAAAAGTTCCTGAAAGAGGAGACCTAAAGGTGAAGAGTCAACAGGACTTGCTTACTCGTGTCTGCTTGTTACAATTTATTCTATCAGCATAGCACTGTCTCCATGCTCTTCCCTGTGATAGAGTCTTCACTAAATCCCACTGGCTGAATAGTTTTCAACCACAGACTGAAATCAGAAAACTATGTGAACTATGTTGTGCATGCTTTTTCCTATCGAAGCAAATTTGCACCTACCTGCCTACTCCTATGACACCAGGCATCATTACACACTCAAGTGCTTTGTAGATATCAAAGTTGAATAAAAACACAAAAATGAGGAAGAAAATATTCCGCCTCATCTACAGCCCCAAGTCTAGATGTAGTACATTAAGAAACAGATCAGCTTTGCCAGTCAAAATGAAAACCTACTGAATCATGAACGTTTGTATTTGGTGATAGGGGCCACAGAGAGAACACGCTGAGGGAGTGTTGGGCTGACACCAGCTGTTAACCCTCAAGGATTCTGTAGGTATTTTGTGTTCCTGTGCTCAAAACTCCTCCACCAAATGCTTAAAAAAATAAAACCTTCATTTTGGAAGGTCCTCACTGGCCTCTTTCAAAGGCGGGAACAGTTGTTTAACAACAACAAAAATCGGTAACTTTTAAAGTCATTTAAAATAGGGGAAACTTGATTTTGACTTTCAGGATAGTCTAGCATTTTTAATTATTTTTATTTGTCACTCCCAGCAAAAACTTGTTGTTGTATAATTGTCTCCTCAAACTCTGAGACTGTGAGGCTCAGAAAAGAACATTTTCTGAGCAAAATTCTTGCAACTGACATGCCTACTTCAAAATATTTCTGAAACAGTCATCCAACAAGAATTTATCCTTCTCCCTATCAATGTGTTTGGTGGAGTATCCCAGAATAAAATGTTTAGAATCACTATTCTCAAGGAATTTACCATGTAGTTGGATAGATAACAGCATACAGGAAACATTCAGTAAAGAGAAGAGAAAATCATATACTAATGTACTCATTGTACTTACTACATTTGCCAGTTTAAAGTACAGGAATTTAGGAGAGACTGGATGCTTTTGCCTAACATAAGATGACTAGGAAGACCTAAGTCAGTTGCAAACGTCAGCAGGACAGAAAGGAGCAGGGACTCAGGGACTATTAAAAATAAAAAACTAAGTGTTTTATTTGCTATTTTAAGGCAAAGAGGATGAAGAGTGAATTGTACAATAAAAAAACAAAGAACATCATCATTATTAAAACCCATCTAGTGGTGTCCTCCACTGGTACTTTGTTAGCAATACCTGTGATCCCTCTGCTTGATCAGACATCTTAGTCATCGTAAGATCAGACATCTTAACTGACCTCCACATCCTTCTTTTCTAAACCCATAGCCTCTCTACCTGTACCTCTTTCCAGTTCCTGTTATGTAAGGAATCCTTAATCCTAAACCAACTTCTCGAGGAAAAAAATATTCACTTTTTCCCAAAGGCTCATTTTTCCTGATGCCCTTTCCTAAGGATGCAAATATTGAATAGTACACAAATAAGGGATTCCTTATCTTCTCATAATTACTCTGATACTTTAGTCTCTTCTTGTCCATCATTGACATTATCTGGATTACTGAAATAGCTTCCTATTAGTCTTCCTCCTTCTAATCAGAATAGCAAATAGTACTACTATTACTACTACTACTACTAATAATCACTGTTTTATTTATTAAGTACTTTCTATGTGCCAGAAGAATCCACAAAACCCTATAAAATAGGTAATATTATCCTTATATTGCAGAGGATAAAACTCAGTATACAGCAAGGTTAAGTAACTTTCTTCAGTAGCCCAGCTCTATCAGGTTTCAAAATCTCTGTTCTTTCTGTTAGTCCACAAAGGTTTGAATCACATCCACCTTAATTCTGCTTCTCATATCACAGCCAAAGAGATATATCTAAATTGCAAAGCTGATTACACTTCCCTGATTAAAGCTCTCCAAGACCAAATTCCTGAGACTGGTTTTCAAGGCTCCCAAGACATGGCCCTCCAGCTTCATTCCTCCCCACTCACTGTCCCCCAATAATACTCTCGTTCTCTCAAGATGCTTGTGGTTCCCTGCGCAAACCAAGTGGTTTCATGTCTGGTTTTTCTGCTCATGCAGTTTCCTCTGTCCAGAATATATTTTCCATTTTTACTTATCCTTCAAGGTGTCTGTTTTTAGAGAAAGCCTCCCTGAGAAGCTCCCTCAACTGGACTTCTGTAGTGCCTGAGAGTACTTCTACCCCAACGCTTGCTATATTGTATTGAAATGGTCTCTTTGCATATGTTTTCTTTGAGTAAAGGGATAATAAAGTTTTCATTTTGTACCCACCTTGCCTCCACCACAGTGAACGGTGTCTGGTAATCACAGAAGTCATGTTGTGGGGTCTGAAAGGGAGAGAGAAACTAGAAGCACCTCCCAACCCTGTGGCCATTTCTGGAGCATGGAACCAATATGCCTACACGCCAGACCTTCAGGATCGTATGCCAACTGTTTTCTCCCACAGAACACTCCAACTTTTGTTGATTGGGTCATGTAGAGCAGCTATAGATGACCACTTTTATAATTTTCTCTTAAAACTGCTTTTGTCAGCATCAAAATTGATATTGATGATTTTTCATGGTTCTCTTCAATTACGCCAAACCCCACCTTGTTTCCCCAGTACTCACTAACAAGAACAGGCTCTCAGACACATTTATCTTACGTCATGCTCTCTAGCAGTATTCTCCACCTCCAAAGGAAATAGAAATGAGCTACTGTTTACTGAATGGCTAATTTGTACCAGATGTTGTGTTAGGCACCTTCTATTTATCTCATTTAATTTTCTCAACAATCCAGGGAACATCACTCATCAATCTTCACTTCTTCATATCAACCTAATCTTCTCTATTCCTATTGGCAGCTCTAATGTTCTTAATCAAAAAAAATTCCTCCAACGCCATAAGTTTCACTCTTGTCACCATTAGAATTCCACAGGGAATCATTCCATCAGAGGACATCAGCCTTGTGCCTCCTCTGGAGATTATTCCTTACATTAGCAGTCTCAGCTTCATCCTTTTACTCCTATAGAAATGTCTCTTTTGTTCCTATTAGAGCAAGCATTACATTCTTTATTGATTTTTTTCCCTACTGGCCCATGAACTTCCGCAGTATATAGATCTTGCTCTATTCATATTTTCATAAAAGACAGCAAGTTTCAATAAATGTTTTCAAAATTAAGACTCCCTATTTTCTTATAGTTTAAAAGTTCATTTAGGCACAGAAAACCATATATTGTATGATTCTAATTATGTGAAATATCTAGAATAGGAATATTTTAAAGACAAAAGTTTGCTTAGGGCTGGGTGGACGAGTTAGGTATGACAGAATGTAAATTGATTGCTAACCGGAATTTCTTTTAGAGGAGTTCAAAATGTAGTGATGGTTGTACTACCTTGAGAATATATTAAAAAAAAAAAAAGAAAAAGTATTATACACTTTAAAAATAATTTTAAGGCTGGCCATGGAATCAGAAAAAAAAAGGAATATGTTTTTATTCTTATCCTCTTTCCTTCATTATTTTAACAGTTTTATCAAGATATAATTCACATACCATACAACCATTCATTAAAATACAGGTCACTTTACTATGCACTCTTTAGAAAATAGACCACATCTTATTCAACTTGGCATTCTCAGGACCTAGCACACTATTCAGAAGATAGTAAATGCTCATTCTATGAATTAGGTACCTATACCGCTGAATTTACTACTACTGATATAGCTATGCCGTATTTGGGTTAATTATACTTCCATAGGTTTACTTGGGGGAATCAAGACACTATTTATAAAACCGTTTCTATGGGAAAAGATATATTCAAAGCAAAAAATAAAACCTACCAGAAACCTGCCAACACCTTGCCACTAATAAACAAATAGAGCCCCTGATTTATCTTGCAGGGCACTCACTATCAGTCCTACATCCTAGCCCCCTCCTAGACAAATATCTGTATTCTCTAGAAACATGCAGATGCTTTATAACAAATGTAATGAGTGTTCCAACCTCTAGGTCGTAAACACTATCCCTGGAAGAAGAGTTTTTGAGGAATGAGGAATATTTTCTTCAACGTAAATCCAGTATTTTTCAGGATAGTTTTCATTTTTATTATGCTTTCAGAGTGTATGAAAAATAAGAGAATGGAGCTTTTAAAAACTACTGTTGAATGAGTCAGTATATACATAAAAAGCCATTTGTTCAAGGATGTAGCCCTCTTTTGTAAGGACTGCAGTTTCTATCTAATCCACAATTAGCCTTTTTTCTATTTTTCTTGCACTGCATTTTAAGCTTCATTTTATTCCACTGCAATTTTTTTCATAAAAGTTGATTTAAAGGAATCTACTAATGTCAAATGCCATTTACCAAGGATAGTGATTTTGAATCAAGATCACTATTCAGGCAATACTACTGATAAACCTCATAATGTGATATTTTCCCTGCTGATCAACCTCATAATGATATATTCCCTACCATTAACACCAATAATTATTGAACCCTTTATTATGCAATTTATGTATTGAATAGTATAAGATCCATGTACTGACTTCACTTGGAATGCTTTCTGTATTTCCAGATGATTAGCTCATTCCTTGATATTGTCACGAAGTGATTCATCGTAATTTTGCCTCTGTTTCAGAGAATTAGTCACTAAAAGTTGTATGGTTACATGTTCAAGGCCAAAGGATGAGATCTAATCACAATTTAATTGCTGATTCCCTACTGGTGGTCAATGTTTGTTTCATTAGGCTATGGTGTTATTAAAATAATTAAAATCCTCTTATGTAATTTTGAAGTACCTTTTAAAAAATATATGCTATATAAATGTCCATGGAGGACATCTGTCTCACTAATAAGTGTACAAAATTCTTACCATTCATAGAGTTTTTATTGTAACCAAACCAGACCACCATTTAAAAAATAAATTGTAATTTCTTTATGTTTCTGCAAGCTTCTTACAGCAGGGGTCATATATTTTATTAATTAATTTACTCACAGTTTGCCCATTGTGGAAATGTGATTAATATATACAGATTGATTAAGTAAAAAGTTAAATATCTAGTTTGAAGGTTTCATATGCATAATCAGATATTTTTCACATAATTACTTACCTCTTCTAGTTGGCATGCTTTGATGACACTCCTATATCTATACTCATCATAGGAAACACCAAAGATGATGTTATCTTTAATGGTGCCAGGCATGATCCAGGAAAACTGAGAGCAGAATGAAATTCTTCCACTGTGCTTAATTTTACCCTCTGAAGGCTCCAGTTCTCCCATAATCATCATGAGAAGTGAAGTCTGGAAATAAACCCATTGTTATTACGTTAAATCACTTGATCAAATCACTCTCAGGATGCACGTGCCTCCAACTGTCATCCTAAGCAGAAGTAACTCTTCTAATTTTTAAAGATTCTATATTAATTTATTCAATTCAAAAAAGTTTAAGCACTTCCTGTTCTAGGTATACTGCTATGCACAAAAGATACGAACAGGAATAAAACAAAGAGGAATAAAAGAGACAATTACAATGGAGTGTGCTAAATGCTACAATAGAGGCTCACAGAAATGGGGCACCTAATTCAGATTGTTGGGATGGGTTTGGGAGAGGTCAGGGAAAGATTAGTAACAGCTGACATTTATTGACGGCTCATTTATTTTCTCATATGCCTTGTTCAATCTGTCTAATGCCGTTGTACCTTTCTTGGAAACATGTTCAGAATCTGGGGGCTTCTTCCACTACTACCTGGATTAAGCTAATATCATCTCTTGCCAGAATAAATACAATAGCCTTCTAACTTACGTCTTTGCTCTGCCCTTGTCTTCCTATAATCTATTCTCAAAGTGGCCCTGTCAAAATGTAAGTCTGATCATGTTACTTTTCTACTGAAAACCCTCCAAAGGTTTCTAATGTCTTCAGAACAAAAGCCTAACTCCTCACAAGGCCCTTTGTAAGTCCCTCAGAGCCTTTTTACAAGGTCCCAAGTAATGGTGTGGCTCCCATTACTTCTCTGACAGCTCTACTCTCCATGGCTCACTGTGCCAACCCCACTGACCTCCTTGCTCTTGTGTGAACTAGACAGACACAGTCCCATTTCACAGGTTTGCTCCACCCCTTACCTGGAAGACTTCCCCAGAGAGCCACATGACCTAATCTCTCACCTCCTTCAATTTTTTGCTCAAATGTTACCTTTCAATGAGGCCTTCTCTATCTCCACTGCTTAAAATCACACCGCTATCACCAATCTTCCTTTCTGTTTTATCTTCATAGCATTTACTATCATATGACATACACACACACACACACACACACACACACATATGTATATCTCCCACTAGAATGTGAGCCTCTTGGGTTGAGGAAGAGGGTATGTTGTGGGTTTTGTTCACTACTATACCCTCAGGGCCTAGAATGGTACCTGGCACAAAGTACCTACTCAATATAATTGCTAAATGATATTGTATTTTACTCAATAATTTAATGATATGATACATTATATTAAATTAGAAGGGCTCAATAACTTTAAACAGTGAATTACTGGTACATAAATATAGAAACCAATGGAAGTGAATTAAAACTACACAAACAAATCCAAATGCATAAAAGAACTAGTGTTTGATAAAGATGTCATCTAAAATCAGTGGAGAAAAACAGACTATTCAGTATATGGTGCTGAACAACTGAACAGCCAACTGGAGGTCAAACAAAAGAACTGTAGCCATATATCACACCATATGCATGATGAACTCCAAACAGGCCAAAGAATAAGTATAAAAATAAGACCATAAAATACTTGAAGAAAACATTGAAGGATGCCTAAATTTAAAAAAAACAGAAAGAAAAATGGAGTAAGAAAGCCTTTCTATGACTCAAAATCCAGAAGCTATAAAAGATAAATTAAATCACGTTAAAAAAAATCTTGTGCACAGAAAATGAAAGGAAAGAATGTCAAACTGAAGTAAATATTTGCAAGTTATATCACTCAAAGGAATAATTTCCCTCTTAAGTGATCTTAAAATCAAAAGGAAAAACACTAACATCTCATTAGAAAATTGTGCAAAGTATACAGATATTTTACCAAAAATTAAAATAGAAGTGGCCTTTAAACATATGACAAGATACTGTACTTTATTCATAATAAGTGCAAATTGAAAAAAACACTGACATACGACTTCACCCAATGAGACTGGAAATAATTAAAAAATTAGATGCCGTCTGCTGGGGATGCTGTGGGGTAATAAATCTGCAATCTTATATGGACTGTATGGCACGTGAATAAATCGATGCAACCTTCAGGAAGTTTGACAGATATACAAATGCTTTACCATTTCTAGGAAGCTACCTTGCAGAAATACTTGTAGGCGTGCTAAATGGCATATATGCAAGATTAGTCATAGCGTCATTCTTTGTGTTAGTTAAGCACTGGAAATAACCCAAATGTCAATCGATAGGTGACTCATTACATTACAGACCTCTAACCAAACAATAAAATACTATACAGCGATATATATAATATATATACATTCAAAAAATTAACAAGAGTAGCTGCCTGGGTTGGGAGAAATGGTGGAAAGTGGAAAATAAGCAGAGGAGAAACAGAAGTGAGAGGGAAATTTTTCAACTTTTTATACATTTTAATTTTCCAGAATTTTTAATTTTAATAAATAATAATATCACCTAAAATATATTAGGAAGAAAGGAGGGACAAGAGACAGACATCTTTGTGATATCTAGTTCAGTAAATTTTAAAATTCTTATTGTATAGGGAAAAAAATTCCAAAATTCCTTATTTCTACATAAAATTCTTCTATATAAAAATTAAAACTAGAAGTGTTATTTTCATATAGAACAGCTTTATAAATCCCAACAATGGAATGGATCTGATTATATATGGATTACATATCTCTATATATAATATATAAATATATATATGTGTGTAGGCATATATTATATGTGTATATATACATATATATGTATACATATATATGCACACAATATACATGTTAAATATAGGTTTGTATATATTAAATACAAAAGTTAAATATATATTTAACAATATTTATCTATATAAACTTATATAGATAAATATATAATATTTATCAATATAAACATTTATCAATATTTTGGTATTTTGAGAGATGTGAAGTTAAATGTAAACACCATTGAATATAATACATATATAAAATACCAAATATTGACAAAACTTGGCAGACTTTGTATTTTATTTAAAAAGTAAGCAAAAACAGAAGCCCACAGCCATTCCACACATCTGATGCTCAGTAATTAGCAGAGCAAGCTAAGAGTTCCAGAGCAAGGCCAGCCAGGGCAGAAGACAGAGACTATGTGCTGTCAGGGGTTGTCAGCAAGGCCACAGACCTGCTTCAGTTGTGTAGACAACAGAAGAACTAAAAATCCCCACACCCTGGGGGTGATACCATAAGCCAGCCTTTAGTTGGGGATACCCAGGAGTGTAGACTCTTACACCAGTACTGCTTAATTAAAATAATTCAAGGAAGTTTCATAAATGAAAGATATTGAATGTAGATTAGAACCCCCCCAAAATTCATTTTCCCAAAGACATTCAATTAAATAAATTTATATCAAGCACCTATTACATGCTAGGTACTATGATAGTCCTTGGAATATAAAAACAAAGAAGACATGGTTCCCCTACAGTCTAGACATTAATAACAAGGGAGAGTGATAAAATTAAACCTGACCTTACTGGGTTTTTTTAAGAGACTAGGACATGTGTTTTATTCAAAAATTAAACAGTCCAATAAAAATTAGGTTTTAAAATCTGTAAACTCTTTGACTCTGCAATCCTAGTCTTAGAAACTGATCATTAGAAAATTATGAAATGCACAAAGATACAGATCAATCGATTTACAAATAATAGAGAATGCCATCACAACATCATTTATACAAAAATAACTTGGCAATAATCTGAATATTCAACAAAAACATGTAATGCTATGCAGCCATTACGAATGACTGTGTTCTGCAGATAAAGCTTTGTGATGTGTTTGATTTTTATCTGAGTGAAATTGGTTACAATACAGTATTAGAGAATAATCCTATTTTGGTTTTTATAAACACATATATATAGGAAAATGTCTAGAAGAAAAATATTTCAAAATATTTACCCGATTATCCCTAACAGGTGAAATTAGGAATAATGTGCATTTTTCCCTGATATTTTTTGTTCTATCTGCATTTTCTTGCTTTTCTACAAAGTTTTAACAACAGTATAAACAACTACCATTTATTAAGCATGTATTTTGTTCCAAGTACTGCATCAAGGGCTTTGTATACATTTCCTTATCTAATCCTTATACCTGACCTTATTGTATTTTATATCTCCAGATTTCCAGAGATATAAAATACAACCAAAATCTCAGAGATAGCTACTTGATCCATAATGTCCTTCTGGACACAAGTATACACATATATATGCTTTTATAAAATGCAGATCATAATGTACATATTATTTTATAACCTGTTGTCTTTCTTCACTTAAGAGTATCTTCAGAGTCATTTTTTAACATCCCTTAGCCTGACTGAATAACATGCCATTATATAACTACACCAAAATTTATCTAATCAATCCCCTATTGTTAGATATTTAGGGCTTCCCCCAATTTTGGGCTACTGAAACTATGTTGTGATGAATATATAAAATCTCTGCAAACATACCAGGATAAGTCATACAAATCGACAAGTTATTTGGTTATTTTTAAGGCTTTGGATATACAAATTACCAAATTGAGTGGTGCAGGAATTATCTTGAAATGTGAATATTTTCAATTATTCTATCTTATATTTTAGTTAGACCTTTTATCTGATAAGATTATAAAATGCTCCATTCTTATACTATGAAGGACATCCTCCTAGACTGAGTTGCCAAGTTGTTTCTCAGAGGGGTTTAATTATTCCTAAGGGGTCACTGCCTCCATCTGACTCCATCTTCATGTGTACTTCCCAGAAGATGCAACTGTAACTCCAGCCAGCAATTATCTGCTCATCAGTTCTTAATAGAGTTGCCTGAAATTTAATTACTGGTTAAGTCTTGTAATCTGTAATCCCAAAGCTATTTGTTTACACCTTTAAAGAAGTAATTTTAAACACCTAAACAAAATTAATTAAAAAAATTCTGTGAAATACTATTACTGTGTGCTCACAAGCAATCATTCTTGTTTAGATCATCTGTGACTTGCTTATTAGCAACTCCTCCTATGGTATCATTTTCTTTTAATAGTGATAATTGCTAGTAATATTATACAAGAAATAGAAGAAAAAAGTAGCACTTGGAGAAGAAACACATTTTTCTAAGAAGAAAATGCACAACTACAGCTACTTTATTGAAAGGCCTGTTTCTCATGTGGGAGAACGTACCTGGAGAGAGAAATAAGCAAACTGTATATCACTAGCACTATGAACACCAAATTCAATGATTAGAAATTTTCTATGGCATTTTGTTTCCCACGTCTCAGACTAAATTCTTCAAAATATGGTTCTTCCTAAATTAGACATTAATAAATAACTGTCTTTCAGGAGTATTTCTATTTTTATTTACATTTTTATCTTATAGCAGCACTGCTCCTTCCTTCCTCCCTCCCTTCTTCCCTCCCTTCTTCCCTCCCTCCCTTTCTTCCTTCCTTCCTTTTCTTTCATCAAAGCTAAAATTATAATCAAATGGGATGAAGAACCTATTTTTAATAGACTTTCAAAGCAAATACCTATTATCCTTAGTAGCCCATTCCAAAGCCAGGAGGCCCTTTCTTATCCCTGATTTTATTCCTTCATGCCCTTTAAATTTATTTCCTAGATAAAGACAACAAGTGTTTATAATTATCTGAACAATAACTCAGGTCTTTGAAGATCACTATAAAGTCTTCTTCTGACAATAAACTTTGACCCTTTAGCTTTCTAACCTATTAATTTTTGTCAGATGTATCTCCAAATATCCATGGTTTATAATTAGTTGGGGTGGGGGCAGGTGTTGAGGCTGACCAGCACTGAATAAATTAACATTCCTATGTATTGCCTTCAAAAAACTGTCCCAACTCAATAATTTTTCCTCATAATAAATCATAAGCAAGTCCGAGTCCATTCTCCAAAATTCTAATGTCAACAAAATGGGACCTTTTACATGCAGTTACTGAAGTAAAATCTAAGCCATGATTTTCCTGGACCAGCTCTGAGAAAATGTCTGTGCCACAGACTGGTAAAAATGGATGCTTTATTTGTTCAATAAAGTTATTGAATGCTCATCCTGTATGTGCATGACGCTGTGCTGAGCAGTGTCCAAAATATAAAGATATAAAAGAAAAAGTCACTGAAAATAATAGGAAGAAATAAAAGGCTAGAGGATGCTATCAGTGGAATAATTTATATTATAAGGAACTCTATATCCAAGTATTCTCCTAATACCAATGTAAGAATTTCTCCAAAACATCTTATTACATTACAGACAAACTAGAAAAAGAAAGGAGAAAATCATGTCAAGTTAAGATCTTCATAATGAGGTATAAATGAGACTACCTTGCCTGCTCCAGTAGATCCAGCGACGGCCAACAACTGTCCTCTTTCTATATTGAAACTGATACCTTTCAGGACAGGAGCACCGAGAAGTGAGAAGTTACTGAAGAAGAGGCTGTTATCACCATTGGAAATTTTTCTATTGTTATTATTTTGTTTTGCTTTCTCAAATAATTTCCCACATCCCTGTAAAAAAAACAAACAAACATGTTTTTCAGATATTTTCAATAGCTATTTGCATTATGTATGATTAGTTTGAAAAGCACATGGCACATGACCCATACTTTACAGCACACAATTGATAGCACATGATTTCTAGAGCACATAATCCAAAACATCTGAAAATTATAATAATAATTTCAATTTCTCAGATTCTTGCTCACCGCCAAATTTAATTAAAGATATCTATCTACATATATAAAGGTATCTATCTATATATATGTGTGCGTGTGATGTAAATATATACACACACATAAATATATATCCTCTCCTATAGGCTGGGTACATAAACATAATTATTTAATCTTCAGTAGAATAACAATATATGAGGTAGATTTTATAATCCTCTTTCAAAGCTGTAGACTGTGACTCAAAGAAGTTAAGCAACTAAAGTCATGTAAGTAGTAGGCCTGAGTAGAATTACAACCCAGATCTTCTGCTCTATCATGCTGGTAGTACCTTCCTCTGAGAAGCTCAAAGCATTTCTTTAATTAGCTATTATTAAGTGTAAATATGATGATACTGCCATATGATTTGAATGAATTCCATTTTTGTAAGAGTAGCTGGGAGAAAGAATTCTCTTTTGAAAGTGCCCTGCTTCTCTACTGCCCCATGGAAAGCGTTAGGGTAGTGGTCTTCAAACCAAAGTAAACAGCACTACAGATTATCAGGAGGAAGGTAGTGCACACAGTTTTAACGGAATGTATTCCCACATCCTCAACATGCAAAAGTACTCCTTCCTAAAGTTAGTCTGCCTGAGAATTTGCCTGCTGTTTGTCATTTCTCTTTCCCACTTCCTGCTCACAATTGTCCTTCCCTCACTTTACACAGAAGAGGCAGCCTTCTCACTAGCCCTAAGTTTAGTTACATTGCATTTTCTGGAGTGTAAAAAGCTCAATAATACAAACAAGGGGACTGTAAGAGAATGATTTTCTCCTGAAAGGTGATCCCATAAAAGCAAAGCCAGAAATACTGAAGGAGGTAACATCTTATTTCACCCAAGTTTCAAACTGATGGCGATCTATGTGTCTTATCATCTCAGAATCAGATTTCAGAAATGAATTGAGAAATAAGATATTTTAATTAACTTATTATTTATTTAATTTTAATGAGTTAATAATTTAATACAAATTATTATCTGTATTTTAAAGTCAAGTCACACTTTCCTGACATAAAGCAAGTCACATTTAGCTGATTGGCTTGACAATGAGACCTGACTTCATAAATTCATTTATTTCCCATGAAATTGCACTGAAACTGCAGCTCCCAAGTTTTGAAAAAAATTATTTAACATATGAAAACAATATACAATAGACAAGAATTACATTCTTTGCCACCACTTAAACCTATGTTGAAAAATTAGTTTTTTAAGTTGAAAAGTCAACTTAAAATGTATCAGATATACATAGTTTTTCAGAACTATTTTAGGGCATACATAAGCAATTAAGCTTAAAGACCACTGCTTGAATTCTTATGATATGGATGGCTAACACCCCTTTCAGTTAACAGATAACTAAAAGCAAAGCTTTTAAGAAGTAGGCAATGAAAAGTCTTTAAATGAGACAAAGGCATCTGTTATTCCTTTATTCATTTATTTAACTAATAGACATTTCTTGAGCATCACCTCTGTATTAAAGACCACTTCACGGACTTCCCTGGTGGTCCAGCAGTTAACAGTCCATGCTCCCAATGCAGGGGGCCTGGGTTCGATCCCTGGTCAGGGAATTAGATCCCGCTTGCGGCAACTAAGAGTCCGCATGCTGCAACTAAAGATCCCCGAAGATCCCACGTGCCGCAACTAAGACCCAGCACAACCAAATAAACAAATAAATATTTTTTTAAAAGACCACTTCAAAAATCCCACATAGGAGAATAACATATGGATAGATATTAATACTGCAATGTGTTTAGTGCTACAACTGAAAATTCACACCAAGTCCTATGGGAGCGCATTAGAGAAAGCAACTGACTCAGTCTGGAATTTGACCAAGTAAATGACACAGTACTAGGCTATGAAGGATGTAAGTGGTTATTTCACAAGAGCAAGAAATAGTCTAGGTGTTCCAGGAAGAAGGATCTGCATGCACATTTTAGGCTTAAAAGAACAAAATACATCTCAGGAATGGTGAGTGGCTAGGTGAGATGTATATGGTAAGATGACAAAGGGTATCCTTGGTAAGGTGGGCAGTGCAGGCTATTAAGGGGCTCATGTGCCATGCTTAGAAATAGGACTTTTATCCAATAAACCCTTGGACCAATGGAAGGTTGTTTTTACTAATAACTTTAATTTCTGAGTACAGAAGTAAAACACTTATTTCAGGAAATTTGGTAAACAGAGGAAAGCAGCAAGAAGAAAAAAATAATCACCTGTTATCCTACCACTGAAAAGAAACCACGTTTAACATTTTAATGATACCCCTCCACTCCTTCACATATATATATATATATATATAAAATCATATATATGATATTTTACAACATTAAGGAAAAATTATACATAAGGTTTGTGACCTGTTTTTTCTGACTTACAATAAATCATAAATATTTTCACATATCATTAAACATTCTTTTAAATATAATTTTAAGTTGCAGGATAGTATCCAAGAGCATGGATAAAGTATAAATAGTTCTCTATTTTTGACATTATATGGTTTTCTTTTTAACTTAATAATTCTGTGATGCATGGACTTTGCTATAAATCTTGGAGCAAATCTCTTTTTTTTTTTATAAGTATAAATTCCCAAATGTGGGATTTCCAGGGCAAAAGGTATAGCAAAAATTCTAAGTCTTTTGAAAAGTAGTTCCAAATTTTCCTCCATTAAGGTATGAGAGTGCTAGATTTGAGGAACCATTATCAACACTGTTGCTTTCTGGTTTGGGATTTATTTTGTTTTGTTCTGTTTTTTCTGTTTTATAGGTGAAAATGGAATCTCACTATTGATCTTATTTTTATTTGATACCTAGTAAAGTTGAACATGTTCCATGTTTACAAGTCCCCTGTGGTTGTCAGAGGAAGAATTATGATATCCTTTGCCTTTACTTCAGTCTCTGTCTCATCTTCTCAACTAGCTGGGTAATAAATCATGACATTCTGAATTTCAGTCTCCTGAGTTGTTGAGGGTTTTAAATGAGGTAATATATATGAAAGTATTTTGTATACAGTAAAACATTAGTCCATTTCTTTTAATTAGAGGCAGAGAAACCTAGGCTGACCTTTTGGCTCTCTCCTAACCAGTTGTATAACCTTGTTCTAGTTACTTAAAATCCCTAAAGCTCAGCTACCTAATACATAAATAGAAATTGTACCTATTCAGCTTGTGTGGTGTGAGGGAAGAGTCATATATAACTCATCAGGGACTTGCCTCTTGAATAACTGGGTGAACGGTGACATCATCAAATGGGTGGAGAAGACAATGGAAGGAGCAGATTTATGAAGCTTGGGGAGTGATAAATGTGAGTGCTTGAGGAGCTTGCAGGGAATTTGGAAATAATGTATGAAGTTCAGGAAAGAAACTGGGGCTAAAGATTTGCCTTTGAGAGTCATCAGCACATTGATGTCAGGTGAGCCTGAGTCACCCAGAGAGCATGAAATGCCAGAAGGAAGCCTAGGTGCAGACACAGTGGCCCATCACCATTGTAGAGGCAGGCAGGGAAGACTTAGAAGTCATGGTCGGAATATAAGATGACATGGAAAGAGTGGTTCACTAAAGCTAAGTTAAATAAGTATTTTTAAAAGAAAAGTTTTAATATATTGGTAAGGGCAGAATCCAGATTGCAGCAGGGAAAAGTCATAAAAGATGACGAAGTAAGAACAGCTTTGATGGCCAAAGGAAGCAGAATGATAAAGCTTGGAGGATGAGGCTGGGTGGGCAAAAGTCAGAGAAGAAATTTTTTTAACTTGAAAATATTTAAATGTGAAAAGGAGTCAGTTGAAAAAAAGATGTTAATAGAGAGAGACTAATTGCTGGCCCCATGTCCTGAGAAGACGAAGCAAGATGATAACAGTTTAGTCAAAGGCAGGAGGAAGCATACATCTTTCACTTAGATAAGAAAGAGAAGAAAAAAATAATCCCAAGGGCAAAGAAAGAAGTTATAAGTATGCATACATGATGCTGCATATCTTATAGCATCTATATATTTTCTCTATATCTTACAGAAGTCAAGACCATCTGCTGGGGGTGAGCAGAACCTAGGAGAGATTGGGAGTTTCAGGAAAGTGATAAAAATCTGGAAAAGCTTTTAGAGAAATGGTAAAGAAAATTAACTAAATACAAATGAAAAGATTTCCCAAGAAAGTTTATAGGCCCATTTGAAGTTGAAACAATAACTGTATAAAACTTATAACTGACTAGAGTATATGATTTTCCCAGATAGCACCTCCTTTGTCAAAGATATCAAGTGAATGTTTTGTAGCAAAAGATTCAGTGAAAGGAAAAGGGAATTGAGGGTGCTGCTGGGAGAAGAACTGAAGTGACTGGTGTTGTCATTGGTGAAGGTTAAACCAGGAGTAGTCCAAAAGGGAGAACTAAGGAGCCTGGAAATCTTCATGAAATTGGAAGGCAGTAAAGGTGGGATGAAGAGACTGAGAGAGCTAAGGTTAGGAAATTCTGAACTAAGAAAGAGATTCCAGAGTGTGACATTTCCAAAGTGGAGTAAGTCTAGGTGCTCACCAAGCTCAGCATGTGACCATGAAAGGAAGCTTCTGAACTAACTGTAAAACGTAAGTTCTGAGGACAGTAGTGGAAGGATTTCTCATATGGGTGCTGAAGTTTCAGACATGATGGCAGAGATTTAACAAGCACCACTATCCCGGGTAAATATCATCAAGGGGTATCCAGAATTTGACAGCTGACAGAGTCTGGAGGATGAGGATACAGCCGGATGGAAGGTTCACTGAAGGAGTTGTAGTCTGTGACATTTGGGTCCAAAACCTGACTTCAGCCCTTGCCTGTTCTGTGAGCTGAGCCAGGTTCTGTAACCTTCCTAAGCCTCCATTCCCTTATCAGCAAAATGGAAACATTAAGATTTCATCATAGGAATGTTATGAGAAATAAGACAAAACATACAAAGTGCTTATCTAGTACCTGGCAGATTGTAAGGGCTCAAGCATGCTACCTATTTTATTAGATGAAAGCAGAGTGAAATGGAGATTAGAAAAACAATTGTAAGTACTGTCAAACTTCTTATTTTTCTTCATGCCTAGAAAGGCATTTGAAATTCCTAAAATCAAAGAAGTAAAATCAACCGGATCCACACACCTCTCCACAATTTTTCTGGGCAGATAAAGAATTATTCTCTTACCTATGTCTAAAAAAATGAAGTATAGTAAAGCCCTTGAGGTCAAGTTACTTACGTAAATAAAACCAATTTAAGATATTGTGAAATATGTAGAAGTGGGACATTGGTTTCATAACTCCTATGTTTACTCAACATAAAAAAATGATAAGGAAAGAGGAACTCAACAGGTATTCTCAATAATCAAATATTACTTCTTTAGAAGCTGAAAAATCATTGATAATATTTTTTCTGACCATGAGAAATATTTACTACAGGATTTTTAGTAGTGAATTAAAATAAGTAAAAATAGTAGAAAACAATACATTGGTCTATTTCTCATACATCTTTATGGTGACTGGTGTATGTAAATTGCATTGGATTGGAACTTGAGATCAGAGAGGGTAGCATTTAGTGAGGAACTATCATGTGCATGGTACTATGCTGAATACTTTCCATAAGTTATCTCAGTCAATCCTCACAACAAACTTGCAAGGTATATATTAATATTCCCATTTTATAGATGAAGAACAGGAGGCTCCACAAAGTTCAGTAACTTGGTCTAGATTACACAGATAGTAAATGGCAGAACCAGGATTCAAACCCTGTTCTATCTGGCTCCAAAACCTATAAGCTTTGTATTACTTCCTAATTTGTTATGTGAAGCAAATTACATGACTTAGAGAAAAATAACGAGGCTTGCCTATCGTATTTAATATTCCTGGGCCTCTACCTCTTAATCTATAAAATAAGTTCTATCATCATGCTAACTTTATTGCCCATTCGGATGAAAACCAGAACCACAAACAAGCAAAGCTTAAATATTTAGAACAAACAAAAACAAAAAATATCTGACCTCCTCCCAGAAGGCTGTTACATTCTCCATCACTACTTCTGTAGTTGTTAAGTTATATTCCAGTGTCTTATATTCTTGCTTTTGTAAGAAATCCTGTTTGCAAAAGAGAGCAAAAACGTATTGCAGAACCAGGATACCATTAATACATTATTACATCTATTTTACACTCTAATAGTGATGCATTCTGTACTTGGATTTTATGAATTACATTAGAAATTGTTTCTTAATAAAATAATTTTATAAGTGTTCTAAAGTTAATTTGCCAAGTACTAGAATTAATCATTTTGAAATGTAATATTTTACAAAACTGTTTTTATACATTAGATTTTTAACATACCACTGATTCATCCTTGTACTATTACACGTTAACCTTAGTGATGAATTTATAAAGCACACCTGAATTACCCACCAATTGCCTCCACTCAACACTGAGAGAGAGAAAACTATCATCTTCATCTTTATAGCACCCTCCTTATTAGAGGCATCATTAGCATCGCTTCACTGGGTTAAGTAAAGCTGTGAAGATCTGATATAACTGATTTTAGGGCATCAAACCTTGATTCTAAAAGAAGGGCTCTATTAGCGACTCAGAATCACAGTGCTCCTAGAGATGGTGGGAGCATGAGGAAGAATTAGGTTTATGCATCCTGAAGTCTTCTTCATAGGAGGTAGTTTTAAAAGTCTTGTCCTTGCTAACTTTTTCCCTTCTCGCCTCTTCAATTCACTCACTATCTCTATTTCGGTTTCCCTCTTTTTCTCCCAGTTTTGTTTTTAAGATCTGTTTCTCTGTCTGTATTCCTGTTTAGTGAATCTGTTTCCCTGATGCATTCTCTTCGGGTCTCTATGTCTGTTTCTCTCTTCTCTTTCTCTGTCTCCCCACCACCTCTCACCTGGCTGTGATGGACTAACAGAAGAAATAAGACTAGTCCAAGAGCTGCCATGGTTCTGAGCTACATTCACCAATTTGTCTAAATGGCAGATCTCAAACTCACATATTTTCAAGATGATAAAACTAAGGAAGGTGGCTAAGTAGAGACTGTGATGAACTGGAGAGGGCAGACCCTCTCTGAGTGGGGAGCTGCCACAGCTTGTGAGGGAAGAGGACCCAGTTTACGGTATACTTCAAATTTTCAAAAGAGGCTGAAGACATGATTTGTTGTATATGTGACAGCACACAACTAATTCAAATGCATTGTTTTAGGTTGTTTTGTTTTGTTTTGTTTTTGAATGTAAAGGTCAAATAAAACAGGTCAAGGGCCAAAATTAAGTCCATGGGCCACCATTTGCAAACTCTGGCCTAGGCTAAATAATGGCAGAACTACCTGAAAGTGGCTCACCCTTCACCCTCATTTTTAACATTTATGTCACAATGATTTAGTTTCTGGGTTAAATATTTAAATGGATATCAAACAAGTATAATAAAACATTTTGAACTGTATATTAATTATAAAAATTAAAACCACACCCAAGGTTATGGTGCTGATTCTGTTAGCTTTGCATTAATTGAGTCTCATTACCTGAGGACTTTAGAACCTCTCTTCAAAATTACCAGCTACATCACCTTGCTGATATTTTAAGGTAATTAATGTGTCACAAAATGCCACTGTCATCCATCATGCAGTCCAGAAAAACACTTGGAAAAGTTTAAGGCGAACATTCCTAGTGTTAACTGGAAAAACTTATAACTTCCGGATGAATCTGCCACCATCGTTTTGCACATTTGCCAAGTTCATTAGAACTGCTCTACCGATTGATTACTTGAATAAAAATCTCCAGAATACAGAAACAATAATTTCTTCAATTTCTCTGACTTAAGAGAATTTCACAGGCCTTCATTTTATTTCACTAGTCTTTCATTACAAGGGCTCATTAGAGCACATACAGACTCAAGAGAGGAAATACTGTGCATCAAACTGGCCCAAGGCCAAGAATACCTCTCCAGAGAGTTTGCTCATGAGAAAAGTTCTAAACTGTTCTAAATTCATTGCGTATGATGCCCCATTTTGGTACATTACCTGTATTTTGTTTATTGCTCCAAGAGAATCATACCAAGTTTGTACAGCCCAGGGGAACTGCCGAGTGACTGCCATGCGCAGAACGATGCAGAATGAGATGGTTGTGAATATTTTTCGAAGGCCGATTCCATTAAGCAGTGCATAAGGAAACACAGATAAAAACACTACAAAGAACCCTGAGAAGAAGAAGGCTGAGCTATTGAGGTATCTCACATAGGCTGCCTTCCGGGTCAGTTTCAGTTCTGTTCTATAAAAAAATAAATAAGATTTGGGATGCTTATTTACTTTTCAAATATCAGGCATCTTGGAATTAAAAATCTGAACATAGACTCTCAAATCTTTCTCTCTGTGTTCTGATCCTTGTTCTACCCTGCATGAGCTGTGTGACCTTGTGCAAGTTATATAACCTCTCTGGGCCTCAGTTACCTTATCTGAAAGGGAGATGGATCATAATGAATGTACCAGTGTCTTGCATATAATACCTATAAATATTATTTTAAAATTACAATAATCTTAATAATTATTATTATAATTATTATATTATTTTTATATCTTTATTCACTTCTTTATTAATTTTTAAGATTAATGACACTGATAATTTTTTGTTTGTTGGTTGGTTGGTTGGTGTTTTAAGTAATTAAGTGTGGATATGAGAATAATGACTTATAAAGGAAAAAGACAATTCTGGGATTCCCTAATGGATTGTTAACATTTTAGAAGTTCTAGCTTGACTTTGGGGAACCTTGAAAATAACATATAAGCCATAGAGGAGTGGCTCTCAAGCCTTAGCATGAGTAAAAAATCACCTGAGAAACCTGTTAAAATGCAGAGTTTCAGGTCCACCACTCAGAGAAACTGACTGAGTCTGCAGTAGGCCTCCAGAATCTGCAAATGGGGCCTCCCTGATGGCGCAGTAGTTAAGAATCCACCTGCCAATGCAGGGGACACGGGTTCGAACCCTGATCTGGGAAGATCCCACATGCCATGGGGCAACTAAGCCTGTGCACCACAACTACTGAGCCTGCGCTCTAGAGCCCGCAAGCCACAACTACTGAGCCCATGTGCCACAACTACTGAAGCCCATGTGCCTAGAGCCCATGCTCAACAAAAGAAGCCACCGCAATGAGAAGCCTGCGCACTGCAAGAGAGTAGTAGCCCCTGCTCGCCACAACCAGAGAAAAGCCCACACTCAGCAACAAAGGTCCGACACAGCCAAAAGTAAATAAATAAATAAATAAATAATTTTTTAAAAAGAAGCCAAGTGATTCTGTTACAGGTAATTTTTGAAAAATTATAAGTGAGTAGATGCTGTATCCTCCCTGTCTCTCTCCTTTCAGTATAATTATTTGCAATCATACTTCTGATCCTTTAGTCTGAACTACAAATGTGAACAATTTTTTTAACACACGCAGAAGAGGTTTAAATGCACCAATAAGCAGAAAACAGGGAGTGCAGAGACTGGTGAGAAGAGAAGACAATGCTGCCTTCAACCTCCGTCCTACTCTTCCAGGACCATCAAAACTAGAGTCACTTGTGATCCTCCTATTCAGCTCTTGCAAGGGAAAGAGCAAAGATAAAACAGACAAGTAGAGAGTGCTGGTGGGAAGTAGCAATAGCTGCGCCCGGCATTTAGTTCCACATGCTTGTACAACTCAGAAAAGTTCTCATTCTCAAGTTGTAGAATTCAGAGGAAACCTTTTTTTTTTTTAAGTCTGAAAAAAATGTAATCTGGAGCCCTCTGATGAAGAAAACGAAGTTCAATGTTCCCAATCTACATTGTGACTCCCAGTCTAATGCGGTCTAGCCTACCTATTTTAATTATTTGGTATTGAAGGCAGATTATGATTTGGGAATCTCACTGGGGTGTGACTCTCAGCTCTCCTGGTTATAGCTGTGCCATCTTAAGCAAGTTTCTCTTTCCTCTGATCCTATAGAATTCACATCTACAGCAGAGAAACATAATATCTCCCCTGTGGAGTTGCTGCCAAGATAAATGACAGCACAGCACAGGGCCTTGCACTTAGAATCTACGTGTGTGTTGCTCATCTACAACAGAAAGAAGAACACTATTGGCTAGGCTTATATGTTTTTAATGCTAGAAAATACTGTTTAAAAAAATGTTAATAAATTTGTCAAAATTGTTGTGTATTATAAACAGTTGAGGAAAATGAAAGAAGTGGTACTATAAGAATAATGGAATCAGAAACATCTACAAGAGAAGGAGTACTTCCCAAAACTTCTGCTACCAGTGTCCTTGTCCTCATGGTGAGACACAGCCACCCCCCCACCTCTGCGGGAGACCCAACAACACTAGCAGAAACTGAAACTCAGCAAGCAATCTGCTGCTGACAATCAAATCAATTTTGTGATATTTAAAACTTTTACTGAGAGGGCAGAAAGCAGAAGCAAGAACTACAATCCTGCAGCCTGTGGAACAAAAACTACATTCATAGAAAGATACAAAACATGAAAAGGCAGAGGGCTATGTACCAGATGAAGGAACAAGGTAAAACTGCAGAAAAAAAACTAAATGAAGTGGAGACAGGCAACCTTCCAGAAAAAGAATTCAGAATAATGATAGTGAAGATGATCCAGGGCCTCGGAAAAAGAATGGAGGCAAAGATCGAGAAGATGCAAGAAATGTTTCACAAGGACCTAGAAGAATTAAAGAACAAACAAACAGAGATGAACAATACAATAACTGAAATGAAAACTACACTAGAAGGAATCAATAGCAGAATAACTGAGGCAGAAGAACGGATACGTGACCTGGAAGACAGAATGGTGGAATTCACTGCTGCGGAACAGAATAAAGAAAAAAGAATGAAAAGAAATGAAGACAGCCTAAGAGACCTCTGGGACAACATTAAACACAACACATTCGCATTATAGGGGTCCGAGAAGGAGAAGAGAGAGAGAAAGAACCAGAGAAAATATTTGAAGAGATTATAGTCGAAAAATTCCCTAACATGGGAAAGGAAATAGCCACCCAAGTCCAGAAAGCACAGAGAGTCCCATACAGCATAAACCCAAGGAGAAACACGCTGAGACACATAGTAATCAAATTGGCAAAAATTAAAGACAAAGAAAAATTATTGAAAGCAGCAAGGGAAAAATAACAAATAATATACAAGGGAACTCCCATAAGGTTAACAGCTGATTTCTCAGCAGAAACTCTACAAGCCAGAAGGGACTGGCATGATATACTTTAAGTGATGAAAGGGAAGAACCTACAGCGAAGATTACTCTACCCAGCAAGGATCTCATTCAGATTCGATGGAGACATCAAAAGCTTTACAGACAAGGAAAATCTAAGAAAATTCAGCACCACCAAACCAGCTCTACAACAAATGCTAAAGGACTACTCTAAGTGGGAAACACAGGAGAAGAAAAGGACCTACAAAAAAAAAATCAAAACAATTAAGAAAATGGTCATAGGAACATACATATCGATAACTACCTTAAACGTGAATGGATTAAATGCTCCAACCAAAAGACACAGGCTCACTGAATGGATACAAAAAGAAGACCCATGTATATGCTGTCTACAGGAGACCCACTTCAGACCTAGGGACACATACAGACTGACAGTGAGGGGATGGAAAAAGATATACCATGCAAATGGAAATCAAAAGAAAGCTGCAGTAGCAATCCTCACATCAGATAACATAGACTTCAAAATAAAGAATGTTACAAGAGACAAGGAAGGACACTACATAATGATCAAGGGATCACGCCAAGAAGAAGATATAACAATTGTAAATATTTATGCACCCAATATAGGAGCACCTCAATACATAATGCAACTACTAACAGCTATAAAAGAGGAAGTCAACAATAACAGAATAATAATGGGGGACTTTAATACCTCACTTACACCAATGGAAAGATCATCCAAAATGAAAATAAATAAGGAAACAGAAGCTTTAAATGACACAAAAGAACAGATAGATGTAATTGATATTTATAGGACATTCCATCCAAAAACAGCAGATTACACTTTCTTCTCAGGTGCGCATGGAACATTCTCCAGGATAGATCACATCCTGAGTCATAAATCAAGCCTCAGTAAATTTAAGAAAATTGAAATCATATCAAGCATCTTTTCTGACCAGAATACTATGAGATTAGAAATGAATGACAGGGAAAATAAACGAAAAAAACATAAACACATGGAGGCTAAACAATACATTACTAAATAAGCAAGAGATCACTGAAGAAATCATAGAGGAAATCAGAAAATCCCTAGAGACAAAGGACAATGAAAACACAATGATCCAAAACCTATGGGATGCAGCAAAAGCAGTTCTAAGAGGGAAGTTTATAGCTATACAAGCCTACCTCAAGAAACAAGAAAAATCTCAAATAAACAATCTAACCTTACACCTAAAGGAACTAGAGAAAGAAGAACAAACAAAACCCAAGATTAGCAGAAGGAAGGAAATCATAAAAATCAGAGCAGAAATAAATGAAATAGAAACAAAGAAAACAATAGCAAAGATCAGTAAAACTAAAAGCTGGTTCTTTGAGAAGATAAACAAAATTGATAAACCATTAGCCAGACTCATCAAGAAAAAGAGGGAGAGGACTCAAATCAAAAAAATTAGAAATGAAAAAGGAGACGTTACAACAGACACCACAGATATACAAAGCATCCTAAGAGACTACTACAAGCAACTCTATGCCAATAAAATGGACAACCTGGAAGAAATGGACAAATTCTTAGAAAGGTATAACTTTCCAAGACTGAACCAGGAAGAAATAGAAAATATGAACAGACCAATCACAACTAATGAAATTGAAACTGTGACTAAAAATCTTCCAACAAAAGTCCAGGACCGGATGCCTTCACAGGTGAATTGTATCAAACATTTAGAAAAGAGCTAACACCCATCCTTCTGAAACCCTTTCAAAAAATTATGGAGGAAGGAACACTTCCCAACTCATTCTATGAGGCCACCATCACACTGATTCCAAAACCAGACAAAGATACTACAAGAAAAGAAAATTACAGACCAATATCACTGATGAATATAGATGCAAAACTCCTCAACAAAGTACTAGCAAACAGAATCCAACAACACATTAAAAGGATCATACACCATGATCAAGCGGGATTTTTCCCAGGGATGCAAGGATTCTTCAATATACGCAAATCAATCAATGTGGTACACCATATTAACAAACTGAAGAATAAAAACCATATGATCATCTCAATAGATGCAGAAAAAGCTTTTGACAAAATTCAACACCCATTTATGATAATTCTCCAGGAAATGGGCATAGACGGAACCTACCTCATCATAATAAAGGCCATATATGACAAACCCACAGCAAATATCATTCTCAATGGTGAAAAACTGAAAGCATTTCCTCTAAGATCAGGAACAAGACAAGGTTGTCCACTCTCACCACTATTATTCAACATAGTTTTGGAAGTCCTAGCCACTGCAATCAGAGAATAAAAAGAAATAAAAGGAATCCAAATTGGAAAAGAAGAAGTAAAACTGTCACTCTTTGCAGATGACATGATATTATACATAGAGAATCCTAAAGATGCCACCAGAAAACTACTAGAGCTAAACAATGAATTTGGTAAAGATGCAGGATACAAAATTAATGCACAGAAATCTCTTGCATTCCTATACATTAATGATGAAAAACCTGAAAGAGAAATTAAGAAAACACTCCTATTTACCACTGCAACAAAAAGAATAAAATACCTAGGAATAAAGCTACCTAGGGAGACAAAAGACCTGTATGCAGAAAACTATAAGACACTGATGAAAGAAATTAAAGATGATACCAACAGATGGGGAGATAACCATGTTATTGGGTTGGAAGAATCAACGTTGTGAAAATGACTATACTATCCAAAGCAATCTACAGATTAAATGCAATCCCTATCAAATTACCAATGGCACTTTTTACTGAACTAGAACAAAAACTCTTAAAATTTGTATGGAGACACAAAAGACCCCGAATAGCCAAAGCAGTCTTGAGGGAAAAAAATGGAGCTGGAGGAATCAGACTCCCTGAATTCAGACTATACTATAAAGCTTCAGTAATCAAGACAATATGGTACTGGCACAAAAACAGAAACATAGATCAATGGAACAGGATAGAAAGCCCAGAGATAAACCCACGCACGTATGGTCAACTAATCTATGACAAAGGAGGCAAGGATATATAATGGAGAAAAGACAGTCTCTTCAATAAGTAGTGCTGGGAAATTGGACAGCTACATGTAAAGGAATGAAATTAGAACACTCTCTAACACCATACACAAAAATAAACTCAAAATGGAATCGAGACCTAAATGTAAGACGGAACACTATAAAACTCTTAGAGGAAAACATAGGAAGAACACTCTTTGGCATAAATCACAGCAAGATCTTTTTTGATCCACCTCCTAGGGTAATGGAAATAAAAACAAAAATAAATAAATGGGAACTAATGAAACTTAGATGCTTTTGCACAGCAAAGGAAATCATAAACAAGACGAAAAGACAACCCTCAGAATGGGAGAATATATTTGCAAACAAATCAACGGACAAAGGATTAATCTCCAAAATATATAAACAGCTCATACAGCTCAATATTAAAAAAAAAACAACCCAATCCAAAAATGGGCAGAAGACCTAGATAGACATTTCTCCAAAGAAGACATACAGATGGCCAAGAAGCACATGAAAAACTGCTCACCATCACTAATCATTAGAGAAATGCAAATCAAAACCACAATGAGGTATCACCTCACACCAGTAAGAATGGGCATCATCAGAATATCTACAAACAACAAATGCTGGAGAGGGTGTGGAGAAAAGGGAACCCTCTTGCACTGTTGGTGGGAATGTAAATTGATACAGCCACTATGGAGAACAGTATGCCAGTTCCTTAAAAATCTAAAAATAGAATTACCATATGATCCAGCTATCCCACTACTGGGCATATACTCAGAGAAAGCCATAATTCAAAAAGACACATGCACCCCAATGTTCATTGCAGCACTATTTACAATAGCCAGGTCATGGAAGCAACCTAAATGCCCATCGACACACGAATGGATAAAGAAGTGGTACATATATACAATGGAATATTACTCAGCAATAAAAAGGAACGAAATTGGGTCATTTGTTGAGACGTGGATGGATCTAGATATTGTCATACAGGGTGAAGTAAGTCAGAAAGAGAAAAACAAATATCGTATATGAACGCATATATGTGGAATGTAGAAAAATGGTACAGATGAACCGGTTTGCAGGGCAAAAGTTGAGGCACAGATGTAGAAAACAAACGTATGGACACCAAGGGGGGAAAGCCATGGGGGTGGAGGTGGGTGTGGGAGTATGATTAATTGGGAGATTGGGATTGACATGTATACACTGATGTGTATAAAATGGATGACTAATAAGAACCTGCTGTATAAAAAAATAAATAAAATTAAATTAAAAAAAAGGGAATGAGAGCATGTCCTTCTACTTTGCCATCTTGAGTCAATCTCCCTATGACTTTAGTCTTGTTAATTAGAATACATCATTAGAATGCTTAATTGTATACCCTGATATGGACATTTACAAATAAAAATAAATAATTGCTCCTGAGTGAAATAAAAGACTTGGAGTTTCTTAAAAAAAAAAAAAAGAACATATATAAGAATCACCTAGAAAGCAGTACTCACCATAATAAAATCACTAACACTATATGAGTCATAAAAATATTTTATCTTATAAAAAAAAATTGAAAGTGACTTTATTACCAGAGAGCAATAAAGAAGTAGATTTTCAGGGAGTGTTACACAGCCTTTTGCCCAGTGCAGCAGTGGCCCAGGCTGAGGTCATCCCTTTGCAGCGCATCCTGCCAATCTCTTCCAGAACATTTTATTTGCTCTTTTGAGTAGAAGCAATTCTTGCTTTCCCATATTTACGTCAGTACTTTGCAGCCTTTTCAGGTAACAATTTCATGCCAGATTAAGGAACCGGATTATACAAGTTAAAACCAAACATTTGCTATTAGAATTGGTTAAACAAAAATACAGAATAGGAAGGATGGATTTCATCTTTTGAGGAAGAGGGGAAAAGAAACCCAAAGTCAAGAAAAGTCAGCACCTAGAATGATCTGACCAGGAGTTTACCCTGAAGCTTGAGAAAACCAAATTCTCTGATAATCTCCTCATCATTCTGGTTATGCCTGTGCCTATAGGCATTTAAGAGTGACCCAGGGGCAAGTGTGATGGAAAACTCACTTGTTAATGAGAAAAACCTTCAACCAACTAAACAAGATCTTTAAGGATGTTTCTGGAAAGAAAATATAATTTCTTTCCTGGATTTGTCTTGAAAGGCATAATAAAAACAGGTGACCAATTATGTTTGGGCAATAAATATGCTTTTACTCTTTCTATTTACACCGCAAAGGACTTAACATTTCAGCATTTCTTTTGTTGTTCCAATCACACACCTGCAGCTCAGTTACCACTGTCTACTGGAATCAGCAGCCTGATATCCTGAATAACCCATATTCACAGCATCCAAAATGCGACTCTTCCCTTTAGGACCTTTTTTCCCCAAGAAATTCTCATGAGCTAATCCATCTTGAAATTATTTGCCCTTTAACAGAAGATCTATGCCCACTGAATCTCAGAGAGCCTTTTTTTGGGATTGCAATTTGTAGAACATGGAACTTGACTGAAGAAAAATGGTCACAGCTATAGATATGCCCTAGTCTATATTTTGTCCAAAATTTTCTCAGTAACAGTATCTCTCAGTCTGTGCTGTACTTTTTTCCTGGCTATAATCTTTACTAATCAGTGAGAGAAAGGTTATCTGAGGTAAAACAAGACCAGATATGTAGACGGTTGCCAAGTACTGATTCTACTTCAGGTGGCAGCTTTCATTACTTGAACTGATTTCTCAAGTGGAGGGTTTATAGAAACACAATGTATAGATATTACCCTGTATTACTCTTAAGTTAAGGAAGAACAAACATATTTTAAACAAACAGAAGGGTTTGTGTTTTGTTTGTTTTTCATGAGCCATAACATATAAATTAAGGAAGCTATAATACTAGAGAATCATTTATTTGGTTCAGAATCATATCCTTATTACTCTAGCAGTTCCATTTAAGGTTTCAATCAGTCTCTAGAATCATGACCATTATTTTAGTCAATAAGTATATTAAGCAGCTATAAGCACATACAGACAATTCTTTCATAAGGGATACATATCCTTGTAGTGCAAAATAGCATACTTAATCACCTATGTAAAACGATAGCCCCATGAAAATGACATTAAGCCACTAACACATGAATATTGATATAACTTAATACAACTGTTTGGTTGTCAGAAATTTCAAATATGAGCTGAAGTCCACTCTGACATACTCATTTTTATTTATTTTATTTATTTATTTATTTATTTTTTGCGGTACGCGGGCCTCTCACTGTTGTGGCCTCGCCCGTTGCAGAGCACAGGCTCTGGAAGCGCAGGCTCAGCGGCCATGGCTCACAGGCCCAGCCGCTCTGCGGCATGTGGGATCTTCCCGGACCGGGGCACCAACTCGTGTCCCTGCATCGGCAGGCGGACCCTCAACCACTGCGCCACCAGGGGAGCCCAAGACATACTCATTTTTAATATGTTAAACCTTAATTGGCTAATTCAATTGATACTGAAATTATCAGAATGACTTACTGTCTCAGGTTTTCAATTATTTTTTCCATTGCTTCTTCCCAGCAGTAGGCCTTAACCGACTGGATATTTTCAATCATTTCTGACGTGATCACCAGTCTTTCATTAATCTTTCCAGCTCTCTGATCTCTGTAAATAATCCATCCACCAATCAAATACTTAGTAAAAACAAGTCAAAATGTCCACTAAGAACTGCCCAAGCTTTTAAGAAAAGCCACATTTCTTTTATTAAAAGGATGTTTATTTTATTTTCAAATATATAGTAACAAAAATAGTATCTGTCATTTAGTAAATGCCTCCCATGTGCCAGACACTGTATTAGATGCATGTCATACATTATGCCTAATCCTTCTGACAACCTAACAGAGGTGATTACCTCCATTTTAAAGACAAAAAAACCCAGAAACACAGTGGCTGAAGCAGCTTGACACAGGTCATGTAACTAGTAAGCATGCAATCTGGGATTCAAACTAAGAGCTATTTGACTCCAAAATTTGTACACTTTCTATCATACTCTAGCTGGCACACTAGAAGTCCTCTTTCATAAGCAGTGACTGGTGTCACCGATTCATTCTGTAATAAAAAGCAACAAAGGCTGTGGTGTGATGATTCATGAACCAGGGTAGAAAAAGCCTATAAACTCTCCCCAAAATATATGTATTCCCTCCCATTCACATAAATGTTTTATCCATTGTACCTAAATCTCTGATGTGCAAAAAGTGAACTGGATGGTAACATATTTATAAAGAAATTCTATAGACTAACAAGCAAAAAAATGTCCCCTTGATATAGAAAGTATTATTTATGTCATGAAAATAATTCCTTTTTTGTGACACCTAGCAAGGAGACCACGGTTCAGTGCATAGAGAAGTTCTGGTTTTACTAGAGTGGGCTTTTGGAAAACCTAATTTTAAACCCTTTCAAACTATGTAAATAAGAGCGCTACCTGTACTTCATCAGCATTTTCCCTAATCCGGCTTGAAAAAGGGCAAGGACTATGAGAAAAGCAAGTCCACAGAAGGCGCAGGCCTGTAACAACTCCCAGAGCAGCCCCATCAGCAGCGTCACTTGCAAAGGAGCAATCCACACGAAATGTGCCAGTGCAAGTCCCTGAAAAATAAAATCACAGTGAAAACCACTGACATTTTTTCCTCCATGCCCAAAACAAAGGAAAAAACAATCAAAGAAGAAAGAAATCAAGCACAGTGAGCTCATACAATCAAACACTTCATGGTTCTGAACACACTAAAATCTAGGTATTCACTACATGGAACACGTAGCAATGTGCTTAAACATTCTATGCATAGGATTTCCCCCCAAACAAACTTCAAGTCACTGTGATCTTTTTCCAGTGGAATTGCATGGTGATTGAAGAATTTATTTTAAATAACTTACTTCTGTGTGGATAAAGCAAGAGCCATGACACAGAACATGAGAGAACAAAAGACTCTCCAGAAGTTCAATCTACACAACTGTACAACCCTATCACCTGACAATATATTCAGAATACATGCATGCTCAATTCAACAGTAATTTATTTAGCACCTGCTAAGGGTTTGACACCATGTAAAATACTAGAAATACAAAGGTAAATAAAACAATCTGTCCTCAAGGACCTTGAATTTTATTGTGACAGAAGACAGCACTGAACAAGAATTGCTCAGAGTATCATACTCAGCCAAAGTAAATAACTGATTTAAAGTATTAAAAGGAAACAAGGTCTGATAGGGACTGAATTTTTAAAAAACCTCATAAATACAAAGCAAGCTGAGGTGCCCTTGAGTTGGGTGGTTCCGTGAGACCCCAAAATGGCACTCTGCTACACAACTGAGCCTTCTCAGTTTTCAGAAATAGGGAAGGTAGGGATGCTTATGACTTAACCACTTATTACTGTTATCTGACCCAGAAAACCTTTGGGGTTGTATGAGTTATAATAAAGATGCATAAAAGATTAAATCAGCAGGTACATACTTCATCAAATTTGTTCACGTTGTTGGAAAGGAGACTAACAAGTTGTCCAATACTTATTTTATCTAGAACACGGCTTGACAGCTTCAAAGTCTAAAAGGAAAATGGGAAGTTAGATGTTGTCAATGAACAATAGACAAATATATTTATAAGTAATGTTACAATACAGCTGAGGAATTAGGTAACCATGCACGCATTTTTAAGTTAAGGTAATGAAAATTATTTTATGTTCGTCTAACTCAGTGTCTTCTCAGATTTATAAATATTTCTCTTTACAACAAATATTACACTGGCATGCCTCTTCTTATTTTATTTTACAGTATCTAGAGAGGAGTAAATATTTTTTCTAATCCAAAATGGGAACAACATTGTACTTAAATATTCATTTATACACTGTAGAGGGTTTTTTTTTTTTGCTTTTGTTTGTTTTTATAAAAGATGGAACCAAAGGCAGTGAAATTTGAGATTAATACCTTGGCCTTACAGGGAACTATATTCAATATCTTGTAATAACCTATAATGGAAAAGAACTGAAAATATATATATATATCTATATCACTTTGCTGTATACTTGAAACTAACACAATATTGTAAACCAACTATACGTCAATAAAAAAAAATTGTTTTAATAAAATCTTGGCCTTAAATTTTTCATGCAATCTTATAGTAATTGTGTTGAATAAAATTACTGTTAAAGTCAATAAAATTATATTACAAATAATTTAATCATTAATAATTTTGTGAAAGATTACATTAATAAAAAATTCTTAAATTTTACAAAGAAAAATATATCCATCTATACAGAATAGAATTTTTATGTAGATAAATTATTATTATGAAAGATCACAGTCATACTTTGCCTATAAAATTTAATAAGAATTGATTTGCCATTAGATGGCTTTGACTGAAGAGTACCTATCTAATATTTGCTTCAACTGAATCCTTCACATATGTATTGAGCACTTAGTAGACACAAATCACTATATTCAAGGCTTCAGGGATTATTGTTAAGATTTCTTAAACATAATTCTTGCCTCAAGATAACCTAGTACATACATAACTAAATATGATAAATTAGTTAAAGGGAGTAGATAGAATAAAATAGGGTGATTAAGAAAAAGTTCCCATATCTGGTTATATAAATCTGCAAATATTTTATTGAGGTTGAATTTTAAGATGGGTGTGTAATAATGAATAGCATTTAGATAAGCACAGATGAATAAGGAATAAAGCAGTTAATTCCAAAATGCTATTAGAGCAATATGGGGCAGGGGCTGGGGGGAATCCATTGAGCTGGATGACACATGACTTGGTAACATACTCAGTCTCAGGTAACTTGAGACTGGGCTTAACATGGGTTCCACATGGCTTAACATGGAGTTTATGTGCACAATAAACAGTGAATATCTGTTCACTCCAGTTAACTTTATCTTCTTGAAATTCACAGGCAAACTCAATCTAGTTTGTATTTAGATTCATTATTTAAAATATAATTTGAATGTATCATGGTTACAGATTTTGGAACAAAGAAAACTATGCTCTATTACAAAATCTGGAACAATGTGGGAAGAATTAGTGGCTGCCTGCCACATGGATGAAACTGGTCAGATATGGTACCAGTTTATTTTAGGGACCAAACCACAGCCACATGGAGATGAATTTGTATTCTTTGGTGATGATGTTAATGCAGGTCAATCGGTGTGGATAGAGGGGTAAAGAAAATGTGTAAGAACACAGATAATCAATGTTGAAAAAGGACAGACACAACTTCTAACTTTTCATTAATGCATTCTGGGTCTGAAAGTACATATATCGCTGTATTTGTGCTAAACATTATATATGAACTTATTCACAAACTAACCTGCTCCTTCTTTGATCTCCCCTCCCCTTAGCCCAGAGCACTTCATGTTTCTCTCTGCCTATGTAACACAATTTGACTTGTTATATTATTTCAGTACTTATTTTATGTTCTCTAATAGTTGGAAAACCCTCCACTTCAAGGATTGTGACTTACCCATTTTAGAAATTTTGAAGCAGTTCTTGCACAATGTTTTATACCTTTTAGGTCTTAGCTTCTCAAAATATTTTATCCATAAAATAGGGATAATAGTTTCTACCATATGGAGTTTTGGTCAAATGAAATGATATACCTAAAAATCACTTAGAAGCTTGTCATGTACATCCTTAGCTATTAGTTATCATTATGATAAAATCACTTTTATAAGTATTTTTAAACTGGATTCAACTTCCTTTGATATGCATTCTGTGTAAATTCTACCCTCCAAATAATACCTAATAATTTCTTCACTTACATATAATTTCTGGATCAAGATAAAATTTTTATTGATTTATCACCCATGCTTTCCTGGTACTTGTGAACTGATGAGACTGTGGTTCAGGTGATTTGATTAAACTGCAGAGTCGGTTTTTCCCTTGTGCCTCCACAAACGGCTTTTTTGAACAATAAAGTATGGCTATCAAGGTTTTACAACACCACCGATCTTGCATGTATATTATGGAAGTGTTATGGGTTATTTGCTAGAGGGAATTTCAGGTCCATGTCCCTTATAAGCCAAGTATATAAAGTTTTTACATTGGGGAAAGAAAAAAGAGAAGGGTAAAGCAATACCCAAATGATTCAACCAAACAGGTTTCTATAATCACTTGGTAGATCAAAGGGTCACACATGAATCAGGCTGGTGAAAGCACATGTCACTGAGATGACCTTAAATTGTGTTTGTAAGATAAGGAAGTCTTAATCTGAATTCATCCAAAGCACGCTTCAGCAACTTGGGCTCTTAACTGGACAATGCATACAGAAAAGCAGAGAAGGTTCTTATGGTTGCCATGCATGTGCTATTCTAAAAATTTTTAACTTGCAGAACTTAGGATGACAAAAATCTAACTCAAAATAAGGCAGTGGGGGCTTCCCTGGTGGCGCAGTGGTTGAGAGTCCGCCTGCCGATGCAGGGGACACGGGTTCGTGCCCCGGTCCAGGAAGATCCCACATGCCGCGGAGCGGCTGGGCCCGTGAGCCATGGCCGCTGGGCCTGCGTGTCCGGAACCTGTGCTCCGCAACGGGAGAGGCCGCAGCAGTGAGAGGCCCGTGTAGCGCAAAAAAATAAAAAGAAAAAAGAAAATAAGGCAGTGGATACCACCACCGTGTCACAACTAGTTAAGGTAGAAATTTCTATTGCTTGGGCTATTGTTAACAATTTCTTGTTATTGAACATAAAGATACATGGCATTTTACCATAAGATGATATTTTGTCAATGACTTTTATGCAGATAGTAAGAATCATTTCAATGGGAAGCCATGGATTCCAAAAACTGGTATATGACTAGTGAAAGAAAAAGAAATCTAAAATATAGGCAGTTTATAGAAGGCACTCAATAATTATTAGTTGAAGTAAAGTGAATTATCAGCGAAAATTAGAAATATTCATTATTGCTGCCATTTATTTCACAGGTATACAAAACTGATTTCAGCATTTAGCCCTTATTTGTATCAGCATGGCATTTAAAACATGATGCCACTAACACGTAGCATGGAGACTGTGCAAGAAAGTATTACCTTCTTATAAATCAAACTAAACATAGCTATTCTCATCTGCATTCCAATGCGATGGAGGCCAAAAATGGCTGGGTGAAGGAGCAGCATCCTCACGATAAAGAGAAGGCATAAGCCTATGCCTAGGTAAATCGCAATGGCGCGTTCTACCTTGTTATCTGGATCATAGGAAGCAATGATTCTTCCCAGTAAGAGAGGCTGTACTGCTTTGGTGACTTCCTGCAGAAGACGGAAAACAGAAATGAAATTTTATTTTTCTTTCATAAAATGCCCTCATGATTTCAACACAAAAAGTTTCACCTTTACAGGAGATGAAAAAGAGCCATGCCATACATGAAACTCTTGATGTCCTTTGTAATATCTTTATACTTTGAAGTAACATTTTATTTTAGGTTACAGCAAAAGTCACTTGGAGACGTTTATGTATGAGGTATTCTTTACTAAAAAGTGAAGAGCGGCCATAAAGCAAAGGTGTAATTTCTGAAATAGTGTGTTAATTGGTAACATCTACATAGCACTTAACAATTCATAAAATATTTTTCATTTGATTTTTATGACAACTTTAGGAGTCAGAGTAAGCATTAATATTTTCACATTGCAGATGAAGAAACTGAAGCCAAAGAGCCCAAATGATTTGACGTGATTTCAAAATAGAACTTTCAAAAGCACTTTGAGTGATGGAATTATTACCAAAATGAACAGTTTCTTGAGGCAACCATATAAAGGGGAACTGGCAACAGGAGGGAGGAGTATAAAGGCACAGGTGGTATTTAAAGCCCAGTGCCACACCCTTCGCAGTCTGGGATAGGTGGAGATTTTAGGAAAAAAGTGTGACAGAAGACTTCAGCCTCAGGCCAGTTTCCAACATTTCATCAAGTCCTCAAAGGCCTATGAGTTAACAAGGGAAGACCAAAGTTGTATTTTCCAAATCTTCCTCATCAGACTTTCCATTCATCACTAAATCAAATTGTTCATCAAATTCATTACCATTTTGCCTGAATATATAAGAATAGATCTGAACACATGGATTTGAACCCAGAAGGTCTAAGTCTTAACCATCTTGCTAATTTGCCTTCGAAAGAGAAAGACATGTAATCCTGTCATTTTGTTTTATGATGGCCTAGTGAAATGGGGATCTGAGGTTAAACCCTTCTGGGAAATAATATTATGCTAATTGATTCCATTTCAAATGTATATTTTCAAGCCAGACTGCCCCTTCCCCCAGTATTGCTCAGCATTACTTTCTGGCAGCCCATAATTTGCTTTTTTTTTTTTTTCCATTTTCTACTATGTCTTTTCTAAACCTCAGTGTCCAATCCCACCAGCCCTCTCATTCTCAATAAATGAAAATGCTTTCCTATAGCAACTTCATCCCCACAAGGAATCCTAAGCTATAGCACCATCATTGATTGACCACTAGCTTTGGGTAGCTGCTCACCCTATACCTGGTATTCAGTACCTCATTTCAAATTAACTGTGTAGACCAAGAATGTGAATGTAGGAAAAGATTCAAACGTTTTAAAAAAAGTTTACAAACTAATCACAAACATGGAATATTAGAGTTCTCTCATCTCACACAGCCATATTTTAATATAAGTTTGAATTTCAGCAAACAGATAGGTGCTGAAAAGAAAATCGTTAACTACCTACCCAGATATACCATGTTACAGTTGGCCAATATCAACTGAAGAGCACTTTTTTTTTGGAACTTCATATCATCTTTATTTTATATTTTTTAACATCTTTATTGGAGTATAATTGCTTTACAATGGTGTGTTAGTTTCTCCTTTTTAACAAAGTGAATCAGTTATACATATACATACATCCCCATATCTCCTCCCTCTTGCGTCTCCCTCCCACCCTCCCTAACCCACCCCTCTAGGTGGTCACAGAGCACCTAGCTGATCTCCCTGTGCTATGTGGCTGCTTCCCACTTAGCTATCTGTTTTACATTTGGTAGTGTATATATGTCCATGTCAATTTCTCATTTCTTCCCAGATTACCCTTCCCCCTCTCCATGTCCTTAAGTCCATTCTCTATGTCTGCGTCTTTATTCCTGTCCTGCCCCTACTACGTTCGTCAGAACTTTTTTTTTTTTTTTTTAGATTCCATATATATGTGTTAGCCAGCACTTGTTTTTTAAAAAGTAAATGAGTGGGGCTTCCCTGGTGGCACAGTGGTTGAGAGTCCGCCTGCCGATGCAGGGGACTCGGGTTCGTGCCCCGGTCCGGGAAGATCCCACATGCCACGGAGCGGCTAGGCCTGTGAGCCATGGCCACTGGGCCTGCGCGTCCGGAGCCTGTGCTCCGCAACGGAAGAGGCCACAACAGTGAGAGGCCCGCATACCGCAAAAAAAAAAAAAAAAAAAAAAAAAGTAAATAAGTGAACAATTACTGCTTGTTGGCATGTGTAATTTTATGCATGCTTTGTACTTTTGTTACACGTGTATCCATTTTTAGAATGTATAGAACTGTTTTTGAGGTTTTAAATTTTATATAAATGGTATCATATTGTGCTTCTTGCAACTTTTTTTAACTTAAAAGTTGTGTTTCTGACATTTAGTCCCATTGATACTTGTATATCTACCTCATTTATTCTGAGTGCTGTTTAACATGACATCCTGTGAATAAATCAGGCTATTTGCCCCACTGCCCTATGTTGGAGAAGATAGGTTGTTCCCATTTGTAAACTATTACAATCTGTGCAAGTGTTGCACTCGCTGTTTTCATTAAATTCTATAGATCCATGCCAAACTTTCTCTAGAGTAGATAATTTTATTTCAAAATAACTCCTTAAACTAGGAAAATGTACAGTTAAACCTTGGATTTTAAATTATATGTATAAATATATCTGCAATACAAATATAATTTTCTATAGTATGTTTATAGTGGCAATATTTCATCCTCAAAATTATTTTTAGATCAATATTTTATCCTAGAATTTTTCAATATTATGCTGTTCTTCATAGACAAATGTCAATGCCACATCTACTTTGATTTACTTTTCCATTGATAGTGGGTTTGCACTTGGCTAAAATGCTCTCAAGTTGCAGTCAAGGGCATTGGATTCATGTGTGCCACCCATGCTGGAGATATTGTGTGTGGCCACAAAGCAGAGAGTAAGTAAGGAGCTTTGATGTTTACCAGGCATACCACATAAAACATAATTTCTTGTTCATTATAAGACAATAACCAGAAGACTATGATCTGTGACTGCTTCTCATGAATCCAACTGCTTATATCATAATTAACATAATCACCTTTCTTTTTCCAGAACTTGTATATATATATATATATATATATATAATCTCCTAATAGATGATATTATCAAATATAGAACCACTGATAAAGACCACAATACGTATTTCTAAGGAGTAACTCCTATCTATGGAATGCTAAAAGGAGCATTCTGAGGAAAAAGAGAAATATTTTAGTAATTGAGCTGTACACAGAATTTTTAGAGTTAAAAATGTACAGGCTTACATAAGTTTTCTCCTATTGAGTAATCTGAACTAAAGTCCCTGCCATTGTACCACCATTATATTTTTTCCATAACCTGTCACCTCTATCACAATAGACCCATTTGCTGAATTTATTTTGATTTATAACAAAATAAATAAAATTGTGTCAATCTGATTCAGACACCTATTCTGCAGGTTGCATAACTGAATTAATTAGTTGTTTCTTGCCTCAAACAAAAGAGGACATACTCATCCTTCGAACAATAACAGCTATTTCACAATGACACTGGTAGTATTACTGTGGGAGGGTACCTGTTCATAGAAAAAAAAATGTAGTTTATTTCTGGTAGAGAGAATTCCAATAATTGGACCATCTGCCAACAGCAAAACAACATTAACCTCACCACAACATGGAACTGTCAACATTCAAGGACAAAATCAGCACTCCAGACCCCTCCCTCCTATAGTTTCCCCTACTCTGTTTTAAGCAGCATGTTCTCTAATATTTATAATGAAAGCATTTACAGACATCACCTGATTTTATAATTTGGAAGGGAAAACAATGGTAACTGATACCCAGCTTAATCTATGTGTGCAGTCCGTTACAAAAATCATCCCTGTAATGACTGGGACAAACACAGTCCTCTATTCTTGATATGTGAAAGTTGTGTGAACCCTGTTGCCAGTATATTTTCAGTTACACAAGAAATTTCCCAATTTGCCACCATATAAAATAGTGTAAGCAGACTGAGGCTTGAATGTAATGAGTCGGAATGTAAATTATCTTGAAAATTTGATAAAATATTTTATTAAATTTTAATTAGACACAAATCAAGATGAAATTAAGGGTTCACTTAGATAATGGAAGAAGGCTGATACCAATCTTTAAGTCAGCATGACAGGGAAATGAACACTGAATTCAGAGTCATGAAACCCAAGTTCTTATCCCAGCATGTTACCTACACTCTGTGTCACCTTAGTCACTTCCCTTCTCTTGACAGTTTCCTCACTGATAAAATGAGCGGTGGAGCAAGCTTATCTTAAAGTTCCCCTCCAGAGCTAATATCTCAGATTATATGATCTGAGTCTGGGGCGTCCTGTGGCAGAGGCTGAGGATTCTTGGGCAAATGTCCTGGTACACATCCTGACATTGCTATGGGTGTTTTCTACTCAGAGGGATGCAGGTCTGAATAGGATGAGTTCAGAATGCCATGTGGGTAGAGGGGGTCAGGTTAGAGAACAGCACAAGTGACTACATTCCTGCTGGGAATAATCATGAATCTCAATTTAGATCAGCCTCCCAGGGGAAAATTAGGAAGCCTGAAAATACCTCCTGGGAAATACATCTGGTCTCCCATGGGATCCCCCAGACCAGAATTTAAAGTCACTGTAGATGAGTCTGAACCCTTTAACCATTTTGTTCTACCTGCACCCCTAGGACAGAGTCAGATGTTTCTAGAGATGGGGATGTCCGCTGGATATTCAGACCAAGAAAGAAAGTTCAGGTGAAAATAAAAAACTTAGTTCACGCTTGCAATTACATTAAATTAATTAATCCCCAAATAACTTTACTTTAAAAATTACAATTCCAAATCCAAAGCATAGTTGCCTCTAATACGGGAAGAATCATTACTGAAGAACTTCTAAGGTTACATTGTTTTCTATTGTGCGTAGTCAGTAAAATCATCATCATCATCATCATCATCTCAACTTGCTTTAAATATATTTTATATATCTTAATCCCAGAAATACAGAAATAAGAAAATAGAAATAATAGAAAATAAGAAAATAGATTCCTAGATACCAAGTGTAATAATCAATTAAATAAGTATCCCAATTATAGTAACGATACAAAAGATACTTTGTAAATACCAATAATTAATATATACATATCTTAAAATATATTCTAAAAAAAATTACTAAGACTTATTTCTTAAGTGTCAAATAAATGGAGAGACTTTAAAACTTTCCATAAAATAATCTGAATATTGCAAAGATTACATTATCCTCCAAGTTATTTTATAAGATTAATACATTCTTCATCAGAATTCCAAGTGGATTTTTTGGATGTGAACCACAAGAGCAGGAACTGTCTTAATTTATGCAACAATCTCAACATCATGCACAACACCTAGCACAGAATATCCACTCAGCAGATACTTGTTGAATCAATGGATAAAATGATACTAAATTTCATTTGGAAAAAAAAAAAGAGATTAATCAAAAACATTTGAGGAATAAGAATAATGTGTGAAAAGGTTTACATTACTGGATATTAAATTATATTATACAGCTATACTAGTATGTGGCATGACAAAGAAATAGACTGACTTATCTGGAATGTTCAAGAACAGGTCCAAGTACATGTAGCAATTTTATATATAATAAAATATGGCATTTTAATTCAGTGGAGGAAGTGCAATAAGCAATGGAGAAACTGGATATTCGTTTTTTAAAAATTAGATTTCTATCTCATACATACATCCAAATAAATTCAAATGGATTCAATAGTTACATGTAAAAGATGAAATAAAAAAAACATAGATATGTGTTTACACAATATTTGGGTAGAAAGGACTTTTTAAAATGTCAAATGCCAGAAACAGAAAACAAAACAAAAAAGAACTATAGATACTGGCAACAAATTTTTAAAAACTGAAACTTCTGATTGTCAAGAAAATAAAAAATTAACAAAACTCACTAGAAACAAATGACAGTCACCTCATACTGGTCAGAATGGCCATCATCAAAAAATCTACAAACAATAAATGCTGGAGAGGGTGTGGAGAAAAGGGAACCTTCTTGCACTGTTGGTGGGAATGCAAATTGATACAGCCACTATGGAGAACAGTACAGAGGTTCCTTAAAAAACTAAAAATAGAACTACCATATGACCCAGCAATCTCACTACCGGGCATATACCCTGAGAAAACCGTAATTCAAAAAGAGTCATGGGGCTTCCCTGGTGGCGCAGTGGCTGAGAGTCCGCCTGCCGATGCAGGGCACACGGGTTCGTGCCCCGGTCCGGGAAGATCCCACATGCCGCGGAGCGGCTAGGCCCGTGAGCCATGGCCGCTGAGCCTGTGCGTCCGGAGCCTGTGCTCCGTGACGGGAGAGGCCACAACAGTGAGAGGCCCGCGTACCGCAAAAAAAAAAAAAAAAAAAAAAAGGGCCATGTACCACAATGTTCATTGCAGTTCTGTTTACAATAGCCAGGACTTGGAAGCAACCTAAGTGTCCATCAACAGATGAATGGATAAAGAAGATGTGGCACATATATACAATGGAATATTACTTAGCCATAAAAAGAAACGAAATTGAGTTATTTGTAGTGAGGTGGATGAACCTAGAGTCTGTCATATGGAGTGAAGTTAAGTCAGAAAGAGAAAAACAAATACCATATGCTAACACATATATATGGAATCTAAAAAAAAAATGGTTCTTATGAACTTAGGTGCAGGACAGGAATAAAGATGCAGACGTAGAGAATGGACTTGAGGACACGGGGAGTGAGAAGTGTAAGCTGGGACGACGTGAGAGAGTGGCAGGGACATATATACACTACCATATGTAAAATAGATAGCTAGTGGGAAGTAGCTGTTTGGCACAGGGAGATCAGTTCAGTGTTTTGTGACCACCTAGAGGGGTGGGATAGGGAGGGTGGGAGGGAGACGCAAGAGGGAGGGGACATGAGGATATATATGTATACATATACCTGATTCACTTTGTTATACAGCAGAAACTAACACACCATTGTAAAGCAATTATACCCCAATAAAGATGTTAAAAAAAATTTTTTTTTAATTTGAAAAAAAAAAGAAACAAATGACAGGCTGAGGAAAATAGTCTCTCATAGATCAATAAGAAAGAGCAAACACACCAAAATAAAAATAGACAAAGAATATGAAAAGGCAATTTGCACCCCACAAGAAATATGCATAATACATAAAAACAGTTTAAACTCACTAGGAACCAAAAGTAATGCAAATACAAATGATAATATACTGTTTTTCACATAGCAATTTGGAAACATTTTTTAAATGATAATAAGTATTGTTAATGAGGGCTGAATTTCATACTTCAGTATCAGGAAAGTAAATTAATACATCTTTTCTGGAAGGCAGCTGGAAAATCTACTAAAATTTAGCTTTTAAAGAGATGTGCATTGAAGAATTATTTATGACAGTAAAATATTGGAGGCTATATAAATATTCAACAATGAGGAACTAATAAACTATGGTACAGCCACATGAGTCATTAAACACTAAAATGATTAGGAAGAGAAATATCTAATGATATGAAAAGGCATTCACAAAACATTAAGAGGAGAAGTAGATTTATAACACATATGTAAAGTAATGATCCACCTCCCTTCATTAAGTATATATTCTCACGGGAAAAAATTGGAAAGATAAACATCAAATTTATCAATCATTATCTGATTATTTTCATAATTATAAAAGAATATACTTATGACAACAAATGATAAAAAGAAAACATGCATATAAAAAAATAGAACAGAGTAAACACACATGCAGGCATACACTCAGAATTTATCATAAAATACAAAGACTACTGGCTTATATACCAAAGCAAAGGCTTAAGATTCTGCCTTTGACAGGGTAAACAAGAGGGTCAAATTTTTGTTTATCTTGATACACTAGAGTCTTCTGGAAATTTTTGGCTTTATACAATTGGCTAAATGAAAAAATTTTCCATATTCAGCATAGAAAATGAAACCTATCCAGTGCTCCAACTGTACGTAGTTTTTACAAAAATGTATGTATACCATACCACAGGGGTCTCCAACCCCCAGAACTAGGCCACACAGCAGGAGGTGAATGGCAGGCGAGTGAGCAAAGCTTCATCTGTATTTACAGCTGCTCCCCATCACTCGCATTACCTCTTGAGCTCCGTCTCCTGTCAGATTATCGGCGGTATTAGATTCTCATCGGAGCAAGAACCCTACTGTGAACTACACATGCGAGGCATCTAGGTTGCACGCTCCTTATGAGAATCTAATGCCTGATGATCTGAGGTGGAGCTGATGTGGTGTTGCTAGCACTGGGCAGCGGCTGCAAATACAGATTATCATTAGCAGAGAGGTTTGACTGCACAGAGACCATAATAAATCAATGGCTTACAGACTCATATCAAAACCCTATCAGTGCGTGGCAAGTGACAATTAAGCTGCATCTTATGGAGTAGACTGGACATAAGCAACACACGGGTGTCACTGTCTCCCATTGCCCGCAGATGGGACCATCTAGTTGCAGGAAAACAAGCTCAGGTCTCCCACTGATCCTGCATTATGGTGAGTTGTATAATTATTTCATTATATATTACAATGTAATAATAATAGAAATAAAATGCACAATAAATGTAATGCACTTGAATAATCCTGAAACCTTCCCCCCTCCCCCCAGTCTGTGGAAAAACTGTCTTCCACGAAACTGGTCCCTGGTCCCAAAAAGGTTGGGGACCACTGCCATACCGAGAACAGAATCTCAAAAATATTGTTATAGTATCTGTCTACCCTGAATCGTGTTTCTAGATTCAGTGCCTAATTTAAAATGTTTTGCTTTTGGTATTTTCCTTTGAGTGTTCATTGACTTATTAACTATTACCAGCAATGTCTTCACTAGAAATCTAAGCTCTATTCTTCATGTTTTGTAAGAAAACGATCCTAGACTTGCTGATACAGCAGCAAAAGTAGGTTTAATCCAGAAAATGCAATAATGGAAGACACGTTAAAATAATTTTAATTTCTGAAGTAATGCTTAGAATCTAGGTATCATTTTTAAACATTAGCAAAATATTTTCCTGTGCCCTATAAAAACGAAATTGGTACTTTAAGACTTGCTTATAGCATATATAGAGAAACAAGTAAATGCAAATAATAGGAGTATTTGTGAAGGTAGGTAGAGATTGTATTTAATGATACAGTAACAGGTAACATTCATAAAGCCCTTGCTATGTACCAGGATCTATTCTACATGCTTAACTTGTTTAATTCTCACAATAATTCTATGAAATATGTGTGCTATTATTGTCTCCATCTTACAATCAAAGAAACTGAGACAAAGAGAATTTAAATAACTTTCCCAGTATCAGACAGCTAGCAAGTGGTAAAACTAGGATTTGAACCAGATAGTTTGACTCCAGAGCCCCCCATTTTATTCATAACCTTAAATAGAAAAGACAGTGTTATAATATGACCTGGCAGTTGATCAATTCAAGCATTGTGACTAGTTCAGTATCAACCTACCAAATAAAGTTACAATTTAATATCACTGTAATTTAAGATAAAGCCATTTCTCTAGGACCCGTATCATAGACACATAGTTTAAAAGGTAGAAGGGATCATAGAAACTATACACTTTCACCACATCACACTCATTAGTCACCATAGGATACTGGTTAACTACAAGAAGTAAAGAGGCACCATGTTCACACCAAGAATGAGGAAACTGGGCCCCCTCATATCTAGTTTAAGTTGAAAGTACAAGATCACAGACAATTCCTAACTTACAAATCGATTTTGTTCTAAAATTTCACACGTGAGAACAGACGCATTTTGCCCTAGATACAATATCCTACCAGACATGGTGTTGGATTCCTAGGTTCGCCTTCAAAAGCACATATAATGGTAAATGCTCTTGGAGCACCTCTGTGTTCAATAGTACTGTAAAAGCCTAACCAACCTGCATAACAATGTTTTTACAGAAAGAGATGGATCATCTCCTCCTTGCAGTCTTGGAAGAGAAACATAGTCCCTCCTAGCTATACCTTTGCCCTCTCCATGCACACAGTCATCGATCTACTTCTCTCCAGCAGAGTCTTGAGAGAGAGTGCCGGAGGAAGATACAGAAAGTTAACAGTTAACGTTGGGACACTGCAGTAAACCCTCAGCCACATTTAATCTCAGTGGGATTCTTGTCACTTCTATTCAGGGGCTCTTTGACCATGATTAGTCCACCTACTTCTCTTTTCACAATAACTGTAACTTCTAACTAGGCTTTCTCTTCTTTCATGACCCTGTAAATCCTTGCTACTCAAAGCATGGTGCTAGGGCAAACAGGATCTTCACCAGGGAGCTTTTAGAAATGCAGAATCTCAGGTTCCACCCAAAATCTGCATTTTAGCCAGATGGGAGGGGGAAGTGGTTGATATGCATATAAAAGTTTGAGAAACACTGTCCTTCTGTCATTAAAATTTATTTTTTTGTCTAAAATTTTTTTGATATTATCATTTTTAAAAAATCAAACTAAAAAATTCCACGTGTACCACCCCCTAATACCCTCACCTTAGATTCTAGCGAAATTCAGATGCATTCAGTGATAACGTTCCTGCTTGTCTACCTCAGTCAGAATCACCCGGGGAACTTTAGCCCCGAGCTCATCCCAGACCAATTAAGTCACATTATCTGGGGTTGGGCTGCTGGTTACTCTAAAGTAAAAATTCTCTGTTTCAAAGAAATCTAAACCCCATGATTTTCCAAACCTGGACACAGGAACTGGGTAGTACACTGTGGGGAGTACAGGAAGTACAGCATGTGTGTTATGGATGGGGGTTCTAGTAGAGGGTAGAAATATTCAGGATGTAGGGTGAGTGTAGGCAGTGTAGCATTCAAGTCCCTGCTGGGGTTAGAGAAGCAGCTAGATATGGGGGGATGTGAGAGGAAGCTGAGAAAAGAGGTCTTCATGACAGGCATCTAGAAAATTTGCTGGAGGTAGGTGACCTTAGGTGAAAGGGACAAAAGTAAGTCAAAGTGCCTAAGCCAGAGACTACCTGTGTGCAGAATTCCCCAAAACACTCTCTTAGTTAGCAGTATGCTTAAATTCAACACCTACCCAACGTGTCTGTCAAAACATAAGGGACAAAGATCTTTTGCAAGAGAGACTGTGGGACTTGAAAACTCTAACAGCCTAAGTCCTAAGACTTCTTTATGACTTTAAACTTCTTGGAGTTTAAGAAATTTAAATAATAAAAGTAGTTTGACTCAAGTTGCACTGACATTTATCTCAATTTGATGATGGAAATATGCCCAGAGCTGCCTAGGAGTCAAGAATATATTTGAGTGAATGCTTGTAAATTTCTGATCATAATAAAAGTATTGTGATAACCATATTCTCTCAGTAATCTGCCTACAGGACTCCCTTCCCTTGGCTTCCCTCTGACTGTCCTTAATTGACTTGCACACACAATTCTTCAAAGGCCAGTTTTTCCTTTATGCTGGGAGTCTTAAATGTTAAAGGCAATGTTATATCTGGCTGCTGAGTCAAATGGAGAAAAAACAAGTACACAGTTAATCATGAGAGGCCATAGCTAATACGATTTAAAATTACATCAGTACTGCAGAGACACAAACTCTTTCATGATGGCATTTCCTTTTTCTCTTAACCTTTCACAGTCAACAGCTTCTTTTTTTTTTTTTTTTTTTGGCCACACCAGCATGGCATGTGGGATCTTAGTTCCCTGACCAGGGATCAAACCCGTGCCCACTGCAGTGGAAGCTCGGAGTTTTAACCACTGGACTGCCAGGAAAGTCCCAACAGCATATCTTATAGTACTTTTTCTATCAGTCCTGAAACCAATCAAATATTCTTTATACCACAATGATCCTGGTTTAGAGGGATTAAGAACACACAGGATATCTTGAAATATGTCCACCTTTTACCAAGAGTAGTGTTATAGCAACTTCAAGAATCCCTGCTCATTTAATGGAAATTAAAACATTACCAAGATGACACACACAGAAGAAAGAAGAACTCCCCAGAAAAAATACAATAAATACTAAGGCATTGGTATAAGTTGTTTAAAAGAATAGAGGTCTTATTATAACAGTGAAATTTTCTCCCCTTCTTTTCTTCCTGTAACAGACAGAAAGGATGAGGTAGAGAGATCAGATGCTCTGAAAAGCTTACACTCATCTTAATGACCACCATATAAGTTCTTAAAGACTTAGCCCCAGTTTTCAACGTTTTTACCACTTAAAACTGCACAGTGAGGCCGTGAAGCCTTTACTCTGTGACAAGGGTGAGAAACCCACAGCCTCACCACACCTGTGCCATTGCCAATGTTAATTTCCTCTCCATGCCTTCTCACCATACACATTTCAGCTGCTTTCCCCATCGGTTCTTTTCCTCACCCATTTTCTGCTGGTTATCAGTAGAAGTTGAGCTGATGGAAATCAACTTTGCCCTTTAAACATGCTGTCAGTTCCAGACCAGTGGCCCTGGGCTCAGCTTAGATCAGGACCACCACTCAGTCCCCTCAATCCCACCCCTGGGTAATTAATACACCAAGAAAGGCTTTAAGATTCCTTTTGCTGGGATATTTTTAAGCTTGAGAAGTTTAAGAATAAGTTAGTCCTTCTCCACACCCACTCCATTCTTCTACCCTTAATTTTTTCTATATGTTTGACTCTTAGCACTGCTGGCTCTTGGGTGGATTCCACACAGTTCCTTCCCAAGTATAAGTGGGAAGAGTCCAGTTGGTTCTCCTGTCCTGCCACCTGCTCTGAACTTTCTTCAGATTTGCCCCTGAGGTGACCCTGGGAGAATCTTCAACATTCAAGCTTTTAACCTATATCTCCTGAGCAGATGGCAAAGAAGCTCAGCAGACCCAAGACTGATTACTACTGTCACCATTCTATTGAGTACCCACATACAATCATTACAAATATAGTTACATAGCAATTATAATCTGATCTAATGCAAGGGTCATAGGTTTTGGAACCAAAGAGACCTGGCTATCACTCAAATTTACCACATGCGTAACGTTGGAAAAGTTACTTATTTTCCTGCATCTCAATTTCCTTTTCTATGTATTTGAGATACTAATGTCTGCTCCATGGAGTTGCTAGGAGAATGACCTAAAATAATCTGTATAAAAGGGCTTAATGCTGAACCTGGAACAGATTAGGTACTCAATAAATATTAAACTATATTTTGTTTATTTTTTGATCTGTGTATACCAGACCAAAAATAAATTTTATAAATATGTTCATGTATCATCTAAATTTTCATGTTTAGGTGACTGCTTTGGTTCACATGAAACTTCTCTGCTGGTGGAATCTAGAGGAATAAATTATCTCACAAGTCAGGCTGAGCATAAAAGGGACTTAAGAATTCAGCCTCTCTCCCAGCTTCTACTCAGTTGTGCTTATGTTAACCAATGGAAGCAGCATGTGATGGAGAACATGAAGAGAAAATTTTGAGTTTCTATACAATCTTAGTTATGACATAACAATTATTTGAAATATCATTCACTTCAATCCAAGGATGACCTATTAAGAATGTTGCATTCTCGGGACTTCCCTGGTGGCGCAGTGGTTAAGAATCCGCCTGCCAGTGCAGGGGACACAGGTTCGATCCCTGGACCGGGAAGATCCCACATGCCGGGGAGCAACTAAGCCCATGCACCACAACTACCGAGCCTGTGCTCTACAGCTCGTGAGCCGCAAGTACTGAAGCCCGCATGTCTAGAGCCCGTGCTCTGCAACAAGAGAAGCCACCGCAATGAGAAGCCCACACATCGCAACGAAGAGCAGCCCCCTCTCACGGCAACTAGAGAAAGCCCACGTGCAGCAACGAACACCCAACACAGCCAGATAAATAAATAAATAAAATGGGTGACATAGATTAGTGGCTATATTAGTACAATACTAGAAAAATAACTCAGTGCTGAACATATATTTTTTAAAAAAAGAATGTTGTATTCTTATATGCTATGGGCAGAGTAAACTGTACTTCTATACACTGATACAAATGCAGAGAGTATACTCATTAAGGCAAACAACAAAACATTTTAAAAAATTAAGTCAAATGGAGCCAGAGCTATGGATAAAATTTTTCCCCCAAACTGGGACTTCCCTGGTTGATGCAGTGGTTAAGAATCCGCCTGCAAATGCAGGGGACACGGGTTCGATCCCTGGTCTAGGAAGATCCCACATGCCATGGAGCAACTAAGTACATGTGCCACAACTACTGACACCCACGCGCCTAGAGCCCGTGCTCCGCAACAAGAGAAGCCACCGTAATGAGAGGCCCGCGCACCGCAACGAAGAGTCGTCCCCGTTCGCCGCAGCTAGAGAAAGCCCGTGTACAGCAACGAAGACCCAACGCAGCGAAAAATTAAATAAAATTAAATAAATAAATAAAAATTTTAAAAAATTGTTTCCCAAAGCTCTAGGTGCTCTCATTAAGAAAAATCACCTGAAAGATATCTTAAAAGATAGTTAATTCTTCAGCTACCTTATTCATATTTACAGATAAAATATTTTCACCCCCAAACTGCTGCAGGTTTCTACAGAGATAGATAGATAGATAGACAGATAGATAGACAGACAGATAGATGGACATCAATAGATAATTTCAAAAGCCAGAGCATTTCTCCCAGGAGGTAATCAAGAGCATTACAAAACACTGGGGACCTAAATGTGGTCATCTTTGTCAAAATAAATGTGTAAATGTATTTATTTGCTGTGTATTAAGTACAGGTTCTTAAAGCAATGCAACTTGCATGGCATCTCTTCGGGAGACACTATGGCAACCCTCACTCCCAAAGGCATGAAGACCAGTATAATTACAACACAAATCCATTCAACTGGTACCTAACCTCCCAAAGCAAATATTGTGCACAGCCTTTACTTGAAGACTAAGTAAGTTTTCAACTTGCCATCAGTTTTACAGGTTACAGTCAAGGATTCCGAATAATGGTCTGGTGAGGTAAAAAATAATGGATCAGAGTCATATTTGACAACAGCTGGGGAACATCCCAGACTGCACTTAAACACCATAAAGCCTGGGATCTTCACGCATTGAGCTCTCTTCACAATGAGGAAGACATAGGAGACTAAGAAAACATACTGCAGGAGTACCTCACTGCCATATTTTTAATTTTTGCTATTTTTTCTTGAAACAATTCATCATGCAGATATGATTTCAAAATATTACAAATACTCATATATGTAATTGCTGAATTTTACCTAATTCTCCTCCTGACATTGTCTCCTGACTTTCTCCTGTTGAATACAGGAAAATAAAATCATCAGCAATCTCATATACCAGTAATATAAGGTGATTTGGGATCATAACAGAAAATAACTTTTTAAAAGAAATTTATTTTACTGAACCCATTTGGAATTATAAATGGCCACCTGTGTTCCAGGACATCCTAGTTCCAATGCATTTTTTACTTGTCTCCACTAGAGTTTTAGTGGTTTCAGAGTTAGCCTTTTACCTGTGTATCAGATTACCCTAATCCTTCTATAATCATAAAAATGAATATAGGGACTTCCCTGGTGATGCAGTGGTTAAGAATCCGCCTGCCAATGCAGGGGACACGGGTTTGAGCCTTGGTCCAGGAAGATCCCACATGCCACGGAGCAACTAAGCCCATGCGTCACAACTACTGAGCCTGCGCTCCAGAGCCCATGAGCCACTACTACTGAGCCCACGTGCCACAGCTACTGAAGCCTATGCACCTAGAGCCCACGCACTGCAACAAAGAGTGGCCCCTGTTCGCCGCAACTAGAGAAAGCCCACGTGCAGCAATGAAGACCCAACAAAGCCATAAATAAATAAATAAATAAAAATGAATATAATTATTTTACCCATAATGAATTTACAGATGAGATCCTTACCCCTAAATATAATATGATTCCATAGAACATAAATCTCCAGAAAAAGCATCGCCGAAGGGCATTAATGAGTTTGGGATTTTTCTTTGAGGCCAGTTCTCTATCCCATTCTCTGCAAAAGAATACAAAGTGGGATCAGTAAGTTGCATGTGCAAGTATCTGAGTTCTCTATTTCCCTTAACATAGTTTTATTCACACAAGTACATTCAAGGAGATTAACCCAAGTGACTAAAGAGACAAAACCTTGTGGGGACCTTCCAACACCAACGCTCAGGCAGATGTTTCGCAGAATTCAGTGCTCCACCATATATCAATTTTCAAGGAGTTGACTTCATGAAAAGGCCACACTATATGTGTTAAAGAAAGGTTCTGGGCTTCTAAGAAGCAATGAATGCAAGAGGTGGACAAATAAAATATGACTCTTATGAATACACATTGCTGTGCTTAGAACAAGGTGAAAAATAAATACTTAATTTTTTCCCCTTCACCTCTTGATCTTTACCTGTTTAGAATTGTAGTGGATTGTACAAAATCTAACTGTCAAACCAAAAACAAGATTAAAAGTCAGGTGGATTTTTCTGTGATTTAACATTAGAAAAACTTGTTGTTTTTAAATGTAGGGGTATGAAACAAGTATCATCAACTTTGATTTTCAAATACTAAAGTCATTCTTTACAATAAACATCTTTGGAAAATTAGAATAGAACCATATTCTATATTTTCTGGCAGGAATAGAAATTAAATAAGTCTGAAAAATGGTTGGTGTCAAATAAATGTCTTTGTTTTCTTTTAAATACTATACATTCATCAGCCGATTATATTTACATTTTTGCCACTACTTTCTTTTCATAAAAACCCTCTCTTCCCAAGTGGATAAAATATATCCCTAAATGTTACCCTCATCTTCATTTTTAAACTGTACAGAGATGAAAAGTTTCACAGGAAAGAACTATATAAGGACTTTATATTTTATCAACAGCTATTCTCATTACTATCCATCTACCATTATTAGAGGTGGTTCTAAGTTACTCCAAAGGAAGACCACACAACTGAGATTTGAGGGCAGGTTTGGCAGTCATGGGCATTGTGCATGGACACTGGCTCCCCTGAGAAGCTTACTCTCTCTCATGCCTAATTACGCTATGCCACCCATCTACCTGCTCACACTCTTCCCACTCTTCCACTCACACACAAGACTTGCCTCCCATCCATGTCATTTGGTGATTCACAACGGGGTAAGAAGCTAAATGTGGAGACAGATTCTGCCTCTCTTTCAAAGGAAGAATGAGTCAGATGAGAAAGCCAGGAAGAGAGGTGGTACATAAACCAAAGAAATGGTTTCAAGTTGGGAAGAACTGGTCAACCCTGAAGTCATGGTAGGAAGATGTCATTATATTTGACATTAAGAGACCTCTGGTGACCCTAGTCAAGGTCATTTTAGGAATATGGTAGACCCAGAAACCATATTTCAGGGAGCTGAGATGTAAAGGAAAAGAGAAGTAGAGAGACCAGGAGAGCACAGAGATATTATCTGTTGGGGGGGGGGGGGGGGAAATGAATGAGGTAGCGATCTGAGAGGAAGGCAAAGCTGGGGAATGTTTCAGTGGATGGGACTTGAACTACTGGACCCTGAGGGAAGGAATCAGCAATGAGAGTACATGGGGTAGTTCCCACAATACCACAACAGACCCAGTAAGCATTCCAAACACCGAGAGTTGAATCATAGTGGAAGAAATTTTATACTTATCAAGTTTGTAGCTTAGCTACAATCATGGAATGGATGTGCGATCTGCATACAGGAGTAATGCACAGGGTTCAAATCCACGGCCACAAACTGAGCCAGATGGGCCAAGGTACCTCAACCACATGGTAACCACCTAGGGCCTTCGTCACATATCATCTTTGAAATCTGTGGCCAGGGTCACTTTCCAAGGGTGCAGAGATACAAAGCACTATAAGTGATATTTCACTCTTTCAAAATACTTCAGTAAATTCTAAATAACAATTTTTACAAAAAAGAAATAACAGAGTGAAGAAGAGATACCCCCAAAAAGACAAAAATAATAAAGATAAAGTTTATGGACTTACGCCGGCACAGTGTTGGATTGAAACAAAATAGGTACATTTTAAACATTGAATTGATATGGAGACACAATGAAAACTGAGGAGAAAAAACTGTTAGGCCAGATAATCCTATAAATTCAGGTTATGTCCTCTATTTGGCCATAAGTAAAAATAAATCTGGAGTATGCAGGTTTTGATTAATCTAGTCCTACTCTGATTAATCTTTCCCTCAGCATCCATTTAGAACTTAGATATTCATTAGCTACTATATTATTTTGAACTTGCTGATATACCTACAATATACTATGTTTATATATTTTATCTCTGCAGAAGTGTTACAGGTTTTTACATAATGCTAGCCATTTCACATTCAATCATCATTCATTCATTCAACAAATATTTACTGAGCACCTACTACAGTCAGCCCTTCATGTCTGCGGGTTCCTCATCCTCAGATTCAACCAACTGGGGATGGAAAATACTCACCAAAATAAATTCCAGAAAGTTCCAAACAGGAAAACTTGGATTTGTCATGTGCCAGCAACAATTTGCATAGCATTTACATTTTATTACGTATCATAAGTAATCTAGAGATGATTTAAAATATACAAAAGGATATGTGTAGGTTATATGCATTTTGTATAAGGGACTTGAGCATCCATAGATTTTTATATCCAGGGGGAATCTAGCAAGGGACAACTGTATATACCAGACCCTATTCTAGACCCTATTCCAGGCACATCATAAACTGAACAAATCAAACAAAAACAAAACAAAAAAATATATCCCTGCCCTCATGGCACGTACACACACTAAGTACTCGACATTAGGAGCTGGACCTTGAACTTGGAAATGTGAAGCTGCTACTCCCACTAGCCTAATTCTTTGAATAAAATCAAGAAAAAGTAAGGCTGAATATCTTGTCTTGAAATTTCAAAAGAAATTCAATGAATTTCATGAAAATAAGGTAAACAAATTGCAAATCTACTCAACTATTTTATTTTGGTGCAGTAAAAAGTAGCTACTTCTTTTTCTTTTTCCTGTCAACTCCCTCTCCCCTTTCCCCTTCATCTGGTATCAGACCCTGTACTGCTGGCACAAGACCCAGTCTAGCTCATTCATAGATTGTTGTCGGTCCAAGGAGTGAGCTTGTGACTCAAAACTTTCTGGGATTTTTCACATTTGGCCACAGAGAAAGGACTCTTTCCTCTGTGGTCTATAAAAATGTGAGCAAAGAGTTCTGAGGACCCACTCCATGGAGGAAGCTGGTCTGAGAGAATAAAACCAGTCCCTGGTTCCACTGAGTCCCTAAGGCCAATTCTCTACCTAGGCCTTCACACAGGTTGACTACATGAACCAATGAATTCCCTCTTAAATAAATTATCTGGCAACCAAAAGGATTATAACCAGTACTCTTAGAAAGGGAGACTTCTTTACAACGGGAAACACTGTTCCTGGGGAGGCCAGGAGTATAGACCTGGGTTTGAACCACAGCTCAATCAATTATTAGCTGGAAAATTACATCATCTCTCTGAGCCTCAGTTTGCTCTTCTGTAAGAAAGAGATAATGATGCTTTCCTTCCAGAGTGGCTGAGAGGAGATATTACACCTGGCATTCAAAATATACTCAAAAATATGAAATTTTTACATTTCTTTGACATCCAACAGCCTTTACCCTAAGATTTCCAAGTACGTACATTTGTATTCACACATTAAGATTTTGGAGGCAAATGTACACAACTTGCTTCATAAAGATGTGATTCCAGTCTTCACAGAATCCACGTAATAGTCTTCAAAGACAGGTAGCTTCTCAGAATTCAAATATGTGTTTTTCCAAAAAAGGTCCTATCTCAGGAAAATGGTTTTTCTTCTTTCATCCTTTCATTGTTTAATTCTTAACTAATCAAGACTTCATCAAGAAAATAGGATGTTCCTATTATAAGTATGCCATTTTAAGAATTAAACCCTCTAATGTCAGTTCTCTAGTCTCTAAATAATATTAATTTCTCTCTTCAATAAACAATGTGTATGAACATACCTTTCCAATTTTTCAGATAGATTGTCAGCAGAATCAGAAGAAGAGATATGGTATATGTCTGACAATTCCAGGCGCTTTCTGTACCCTTTCCTCAAAATTGGTCTGGTCCAGCTAAAATAAAGAGAGGAGAGACAGATATAAATGTTAACTTGATTTGATCTCCAATGTAGACTTGGAATCGGATACAGTTTCAAATTTTATAGCATGTGGAAAATGGTGGTAGTGCATAAATACGAGAATAAAATAAGTCAACTTATATAAGTGCCAGGGAGTCATATCTTACAGAACACAACTATATAAAACATCATCACCTCTGAACTGATGTGACTATAGCTTTGTCTAAAAGGATGGGGGATGACGGTAGAATCATCATCTTTCCCAGAGGAAAAAAAACAAACTGCTAAACATTCTATACTAAAAGTATTCTTCAAGAAAAAAAAAGAAGAAAATTCCCCAAAATAACCAGATACTAGGAGTTTATAGTTTGCTGAAGTCCACTCTCTACCACTTCAAATACAAAATGATCTGTGAATAAGAAGACAGACCCTCAAACAACACCCTTATATAATTTTGTTAACCATAGCTCACAGTACTCAGCAATGAGCTATTTGTTGAATGAACTGACTGTAGCTGGAGTATCAATTTGTTGACTTAATCATCACCGCTGAATGAGGGTGGGGATCATAATTTTATGTTTTGTCTCCTCACCCCATAGCAGTTACGCACATCTGCCCTCTAGGCATCTAATAAATAACAATTTATGATGGAAGCTAGGGAAGCTGGCATAGTAAATACTTATGCAGGATACTCCAGTTATTTTCAAATACATTGTTTCTAACTACTGTGAATAAGGAAAAATAATCATCACAGAGATAAGAAAATCTAAAAAGAAGTCAAAGACAAGGGAAAACAAAGAGGAAGGAGAGAGGGGCAGGAGAATTGTAAAACAAAGAAATCACGTACAAAGAGAAACTTCTAAATGAAATTTGAGCAAATGAGACCTTTCTCATGTGAAATTTCATATATTTATTTTTTAACATCTTTATTGGAGTATAATTGCTTTACAATTGTGTGTTAGTTTCTGCTTTATAACAAAGTGAATCAGCTGTACATATACATATATCCCCACATCTCCTTCCTCTTGCGTCTCCCTCCCACCCTCCCTATCCCACCCCTCTAGGTGGTCACAAAGCACCGAGCTGATCTCCCTGTGCTATGTGTCATATATTTATTAAAGAAAGGAATTGAATTTGGAATCAGTGATTCCCAACATATGCTTTTACCCTTACCATCTTTCTTTTCTTCAGAGAGTCCTAAAATTTGGTGTCATTGAGACGCTGGTAATAAATCAACATTCATGTTACCCACCAAAAATCAACAGGGAGTGTTTTAGCAATATCTGAGAAGCAAAATAAACTTATACTAGGAAAATTATTCTAGCAAAGCCATTCAGAATAAAAAGAGGAAATGCTATGCCAAATGCAAACATTTTGACATTGTTTCAGGGCAAAACTTTGCAGAAGGTTCTCATGTCCACCTTCACCACTCCCACCCCAAGAGTCCAGATTCTTGTTTACACTTCCCTTGTCTCCACCTTCTTCAGTCAGCCACTGCCCTGTGTTCCTGATGTCTCTACAACTTGTCCTTCCTTAAAATTTACCTGAATTAAGACCCAGCTCAAGGACTTTGCTGGTGGTCCAGCAGTTAAGACACCACCCTCCCAATGCAGAGGGCCCAGGTTCGATCTCTGGTCAGGGAACTAGACCCCACATGCCGCAACTAAAGACCCTGCATGCTGCAATTAAAGATCCAGCGTGCCACAACTAAGACCCGGCACAGTCAAATAAATAAATAAATATTAAAAAAAAAAAAGACCCTGCTCAAAGGCTCAGTAGTTTCACCAACCATTTCTGACCAAGATATCAACGAGTGACAATGGTTTAATATGTCAGTTTCTTCCACTAACTTGCAATATTTGCATCTTAACAAGAGCCTTCAAACTTCAGCAAAGGGTGATAATTGTTTCATCTTTATTGCCCAGTGTGATCCATGGGCAATTTCTCCTGAAGAGCAAGAATGAAAATAGTTAAGGACAGTCTGAACACAGCAGTTAAAGAAGTGCTGTGATCATGCAGCATCTGCATTGGGCATCGTCTGTGAGACTGCTGGCACACCTGCCTGGCACTCACAATCTAGTAGCCAACATAAGCACTTTGGAAGCACATTTGCCAATACAGGGGGCAGTAAGGGTGTGAAAAATCTGGGACAGCAATTTAGGATATAAACTCCATTCTGTTGGTTATAAGCCTTTGTAAACTTAAGAAGTGAAAAGGTGAAGCAAGTGTTTACTACTAATAAAAAAATTATGTGTATATAGCACTTTCACAAACACTAGCATATTGTGATTTTCACTGGAAAGTCTTGATAGGTAGGTAGAACAAGAAGAGATCATTGCCCTACTATAATGATAAAGAAATGGAGGCTCAAAGATGTTAAATTTGTCCGTTACTAAATGCCACAAACTAGATTTTTACCACATTCTTCTGATGTTATTTCTTCCTTTACCGTGTTCAGCTCTTGTGTTTAGGAAAATTAAACTTGGTGGGTTATTCTAGACATAGTGCTGGAACGTGGGTCTGGAAGCAGGGAGACCAGAAGCTAGCAGACTGCAGGCAGTAGTGTGGTGTCGTGTACTGACAAATCTTTAACCATGCCTTCTCCAGGAAAACAAAAAACAAAAAGTGACTTATGGTATTTGCCAGTTTCTGTGGTGTAAATACTCCCACCATGACCAGTTTCAAGTCACCAAATGTGAAGTCACTGAACACAGAGTTGGGAAGAGAAACACAGCTGCATATTATAAGATAGTGTGATTACCATTCAGATACAATCAACATAACCTCAATACATAGGTAATAATTATGTAGTGATAACTTTTCAATTATTACCTTTGTTTTAATATAATTTATTTAATTGTAAGTGTAAATCAATTATTTTTTAATACTAGTTGTACTTAACAACCAGCTCACAAAGTTCCTGAAAATTTAACAATCAGCTCAGCCAGAAAGGGTCAACAGCAATAGATCACTGACTGCCAGATGGTTGACAGACTCAGAACAAGGGTAATAGCATTGAGAATGGAAAGGAAGGGGCCTATGGAAAATTTAGAAGAGAAAAATATACTGCATGTATTAATAAACCTTTCATTTTCAGTATGTTTGAAATTGTTAAAATATGAAACTAAATTTATAAATAAAGAGAAGTTCACTATCTGTAAATATTACAATACCAAAGACATTTTCAGGAAATTTAAAAACAAATCTTTTCTTTCTTTTAAAAAGTAAATAAACAGGGGCTTCCTTGGTGGCGCAGTGGTTGAGAGTCCGCCTGCCGATGCAGGGGACACGGGTTCGTGCCCCGGTCCGGGAAGATCCCACATGCTGCGGAGCGGCTGGGCCCGTGGGCCATGGCCGCTGAGCCTCCGCATCCGGAGTCTGTGCTCCGCAACGGGAAAGGCCACAACAGTGAGAGGCCCGCACAAGAAAAAAAAAAAAAAAAAAACTAAATAAACATACATCTTTTGGTCCATATCTAAGACCTGATCACCGTTTCCATTAATGAGTTTCTAGATCATTTTTAAAATACTTTAAGTAACACCTACATTTATAAAAAGCTTCCTGCGTTATCCATGCCCATATTAATGTTATACCAAGGCATCTAGTTTTGATTATCAAGAGTTCCACAGCCCAGCATCATCAAATCAAACATATTCAGTAGTATTACAAGTTAGTCATTTATAATTATTAATATAATTTAGTATTTCTGACAGATTCACTACAGTAAACCTATATTTGTAATCTGAAATAGAAACAACTTAAGGTAAATTATGAGAACTAAAATCAATTAACCTTAGGCTGCCTGGCAATCACCAGAGTTATCTGAAAGAATTTATTTCGTGAGATTAAACCTAAAAGAAAATTGAATGAAATTTCTGCCCCATCAAGGAGGTCTCCATGACTACCTCAAGCCAGTCACAGAAATACAAAAAAAAAAACCCCAAAAAACAAAAAACTCCCCAGGTATCTACACTTAGACATTCACTGAAATATTAGTTACTGTAAAACTCCAGCCACCGCTTTTTTTGAATGAGCTTGAGTATGTTAAACATACTTGGATAGAATTTAGAAATGCCAACTCAGGATTTCTACTTCAGCATTTCTTCCATTAAATATTAATGAGTACCCAGGTATTTCATTAGCAAGGCAGATACACCTGGAATAACCAAAAGCAATAAACACTATTCTTCCTCCTTATCCTCAGATTTGCTCCCACCCACCCTTCCTCTCACCTCTAACTGATCTTACCCTTCTCCTTCATTCATAACCTGTCACTGTATATTGAAAATGGCCTTATAAATTGATCTACTTAGAAACTGTGACAGTTTCCAAAGTTCTCGTTATTTCTAACAGAAACTAGCTAATCATTAATTACAAGGTAGCAGACAGAGATCCTTAAGATATATAGTTCTTTATAACCTAAAGTTTGGGGACTTCCCTGGTAGCGCAGTGGTTAAGAATCCACCCACCAATGCAGGGGACACGGGTTCGAGCCCTGGTCCGCGAAGATCCCACATGCCGTGGAGCAACTAAGCCCGTCTGCCACAACTACTGAGCCCGCGAGCCACGACTACTGAAGCCCGCGTGCCTAGAGCCCATGCTCTGCAACAAGAGAAGCCACCGCTCACAGCAACAAGAGAAAGCCCGCATGCAGCAATGAAGACCCAATGCAGCAAAAAATAATAATAACAATAAATAAATAAATTTATTATATATATATATGTATCCTAAAGTTTTCAACGAACTTAAAAAAAGTCTGGTACCCAGACACACTGTGCACTTAACGATAAGAGTCTTCAGGTTTTATTAAGGAAAAATGCTATCACTTGATTTTTTTAAATATATACACACACATATACACCATGAAACTGTATTTAGTTTCTTTTCTTAGGACAAAATTTCCGATATCTACATAAATTTAGAGTGACTTGTAATTCCTTATGATGAAAAGAATTTTCCAATTATAGACACTATTAAAGCTTTGATTTTCATGAAACCTATCCCCGTAAAACCACATAATTAAAGCTTATAATCATTTTTCCATTTGACATTTGGCTTTTATTAATCCAACAGAGGCATCTGACATTTTCATCTGCTAGAATTTAAGATGAAGGTCAGGTATCAGATCTTTTCAGTTTCAAATGATTTTGTTTGTATAAAACAATCATGCCTCCACATTATTTAACATTACTTTTGATTTAACTAGCCAGATAAAATGAAATGAAATAGCAAATTCAAACCCATGGCTGCATGACACATCTCCTAAATACTGACAAACGGATACACTCAAATGTCTCAGCCTTTTTCCTTTTTGCATGAAATAACACTTGAGGAACTAAGTAGAAATTACTCTAAACTGCTTAGTATGGACAAAATTAAATACGCTAGAGGTTTTCTCATCATCCAATATATTTACCATGAGTTTGAAATAGCCCAAATAAGCTGGATAGTCCTAACTAAAGAAAACGGTGAAGTTGAGGCTGAGGAAAGAGGGGGAATCATTTGAACAGACTGTAACAACAAATCTCAAATTCCTGCAGCATACTCTGCCAGTTTGCTTTAGGTTTTTTGATAAATGGCTATGATGGGAAGAATTGATTTGAGACCAGAAGTCATTTCATCTCTAAAAGGATGTTTCTTTTCTAATTCACATAAATAACACTTCAAACGTCACAGTTATTTTATCAACTTAGATCTGGTGTTATCTTATAGTTGGATATGTTTTTTCTCAATGAATTTTAGTAAAAATAAAACTTGAGAAAGTAGTGGCATCTAGCTCTCAAAAGTCCTGTATAAAACTTGTAGGCTTCAAGAATGCACCCCAAAGTCACAGCACTGGGGTGAGGGTCAAGTCGGTGAGCCTCTGTCCTCTCATCCCACAAGGTAATTAAACAGGGTTTGCTGCTTACCCATAAAATGGTAAATTTATAATAAATAACCACTTTAGTCAGCTCAATCACCTTTTTGCTTGCTAAAGATGAGCTATTTTTGTGTTTGAGAGTTAATTTCTCATGAGGCTCCTAGTTTACCAAGAGAACAGTAGAAGTTCTTTTTCTTTCTGTAGATGAGTAAACAGTTAATGTAGTCAATGAATTTTAGAAGATTTGGAAAGATAATTATTTGCTGCTCAACAAAACACTACAAACCAATTCTGAAAAACCTTCCGGAGGCCCAGAAATTAAAACCATAACATAAATTACTTTAACTTCATGCTTAATGAACCTAAACATTAAATAGGAAATCGATCTGCCCATTTTAAAAGATGCTCCCAAATATAAATGTATTTGGAATGTAAGCATATTAAGAAAACTTCAGGAAAGATATTTTCTTTTTTGCTTATCTATATTCACTAATGTTTAACTATGAGCATGTATAACTTTGGAAATAAGGAGGAAGTTCTTTTTAATTAAAGAAGAAGTTACATATTATAATTAGTACTTGCTATGGGTAGCTATGCACATAAACTTTCTAGTCAAATATGTTTTAACGCCATGATTTTCATATAATGCTCACTATTAATTTTCATTTCCCATAAAGCTGCTTTCTTTTCTTTCCTGATATGATTGTCTGAGGTAAAACTTTATAATGAAGACTACAAAACTCCAGTCACCTAACTTCTACTGCAAATCTGTTACTGGAAAAACTGAATTAGTGATTTTAAGAAAACTCTAGGTATTAACTCTGTCATTTTCCAGTCATGTGACCTTGGAAATAGCTTTTCTTAAGCTCTCTCAGCTGCAGCTCCTGCTGGAAATAATTACTATGACTACCTGGTTTTCATGGGGGCCAAATTCAATGTTGTCTATAAAATATTACAGCTGTACGTTATTGCGTTGCTTCTTCATAGAAACTATTTGGCTTTAGTTTAATTTTCAGAGCACTAGAGTTTATTATTATTGTGATTATAACAAAAGTACTAGCTAACCTTAATAGACTATTCCTATAACTCTCTAAAATTCTAAGTATTTCACATACGTTATTTCATCTGATCCCCACTACAATTCAAGAGAGAAGCCCTAATATTACCTCCATCTTACAGATGAGTAACTGAGGCTGAGGGAGCTTAAATAGTTTATCCAAGGCAGAGTTAGAATTTCAAAACAGGACTGTGATAGCAAAGCCTACACTTGTACCAAATTTGCCATATTAGGACTAATTTTAGAAGAAGAGAAAAAAAAGCACACAGATAAGTATAATATGAAAAGCATAAGCAACAATAGAAAAAATAGATAAATCTGACATCATCAAATTATAAAACTTGGGCTTCCCTGGTGGTGCAGTGGTTGAGAATCTGCCTTTAATGCAGGGGACACGGGTTCGAGCCCTGGTCTGGGAAGATCCCACATGCCGCAGAGCAACTAGGCCCATGAGCCACAACTGCTGAGCCTGCGCGTCTGGAGCCTGTGCTCCGCAACAAGAGAGGCCGCGATAGTGAGAGGCCTGCGCACCACGATGAAGAGTGGCCCCCACTTGCTGCAACTAGAGGAAGCCCTCACACAGAAACAAAGACCCAATATAGCCAAAAATAAATATAAATTAATTAATTTAAAAAAATTATAAAACTTTTATGCCTCCAAGCAGACCATCAATAAAGTAGAAAAAATAACCCAGAGAATGGGAGAAAATTTTTGCAAATCATATATCTGATAAGAGACCTGTATCTGGAACATACAAGGGACTCTTACAACTCAGTAATAAAAAGACAACCCAATTTAGAAATTGGCAAAGGATCTGAATAAACATGTCTCCAAAGAAGATATACAAACACCCCAAAACATATGAAAAGATGTTCAACCTCATTAGCCATTAGAGAAATGCAAATCAAAACCACAGTGAGATTCTACTACACACCCACTAGAAAGGCTAAATAAAAAAGACAGGTAACGATAAGTGTTGACATAGATGTGGAAAATAATATTAGAGCCCTTATACCCTGCTGGTGGGGAGGTAAAATTATGCAGCCACTTTGGAAAACAATCTGAAACAAAATATTAAACAGAAAGTTACCATATGACCCAGCAATTCCACTCCTTGGTGTATGCTCAAGAGAAATGAAAATATGTGTCCACATGAAGACTTGTACACAAGTATTTATAACAGCATTTTTTATAATAAGCAAAAATGTAGAAACAATCCAAATATCTACCAACTGCTGAATGGATGAATGTATAATCCTACAACTTGAATATTGTTTAGCGATAAAAAAGAATGACATACTGATGCATGCTACAACTTGGATGAATCTTGAAAACACTGTGCTAAGTGAAAGAAGCTAGTCACAGAAGACCACACTGTTTCTTTTATATGTAATGTCCAGAACTGGCACACCTACGGAGAAAGTGGATTAGTAGTTGTCCAGGGTGGGGATGAAGGAGGGAATGGGGAATGATTGCTTATGGGTAGGGAATTTCTTTTTGGGGTGATGCAAGTGTTCTAAAATTGGTTGTAGTGATAGTTACACATCTCATATACTTTAAGTAGGTAAATTTTTTGGTATGTGAATTATATCTTTAAAAAGCTGGTATTAAGACAAACAGCATAAAGAAATCAATTGTCAGCATGGATTTTAGAAACTTTTCCCAAATGTTTGATTTTCCCTCCTAGACTTGGTGAAATGCACATTTTTATTATGGTGACTTTGACACTCTAAACGCTTTCATATATGTCAGTGCCTGGGTAGCTGCTACAAGTGATTAAGACTCTGTGCAAAGCCCACGAAAGGATCTAAGGATTGATGACATGAAACATGAGTCATATAAATCGTTTATTCCTGGCCCCCGCAAGCAAAGCATTTAATTGCTGGAACTACTATGAATACAGAAAAAATAAGAATGGTGAGGGAGTAGCACTGGCATAAAAAGACCACTTCTAACAGCTATACTTAATCCATTCACATTTATTGGATTTCAGGGACTCAAGCAATTGAGAGACAATTAGCAATGCTACAAAAAATAGCCCAAGTCCGTGTACTTTAGAAAAGCAGCCTCAGAGCATTGTTTCATGGTTTTAGTTTGATTTTTATTCTATCTGGGCATGAAGCCACAAGTAAGAGACACAAAACTGATTATAGCTGGAACAACTGGCTAGAAAGATAGGATGATTAACTACCCAATAAAATTGCTGCATCTTGTATGAGTTCACTTTTAGGAACTCTTTACTAACCTAGAAAGACAAGTGATAACATTGCTCTCTAACTTCTGATTTTTATTTCCATTGGCAATAATAAATAAAGCTGGGGGCTTCCCTGGTGGCGCAGTGGTTAAGAATCTGCCTGCCAATGCAGGGGACATGGGTTCGAGCCCTGGTCCGGGAAGATCCCACATGCCGCGGAGCAACTAAGCTCGTGTGCCGCAACTACTGAGCCTGCGCTCTAGAGCCCGCGAGCCACAACTACTGAGCCCGAGTGCAACAACTGCTGAGCCTGCACTCTAGAGCTCACGTGTCACAACTACCGAGCCCATGTGCCACAACTACTGAAGCCCGCGTGCCTAGAGCCCATGCTCTGCAACAAGAGAAGCCACCACAATCAGAAGCCCATGCAAGACCCAACGCAACCAAAAATAAAAAAAATTATAAAAAAAAAGAAAGAAATATATCTGAAACCAAGAAAATAAGGAAGAGGGGAAATGGATTGGCCTTCTGATTTTATGGTAGAAATGCCACTGGGTTACTGGCTGGCATTTGTAAAAGCTTACAGAGAGAAACTTGTGTGACTATCAGAAAATCACCATTATTTTAGACAATTCCATACTAGCAACAGAGCAGAGAAGCAGTTTTAAGCATGAAAGGAAAAGAAGGAAAACAAGTTCTACGTCATCTTCTAAGGTAGGAACAAAACATACTTCACATGAGTGATGTAAGGATATCTCACACATGATATATTGATTTAACTGGTATTTATAATTAACCCACTTATTCCCTCACTTTTTTTTTTTTTTTTTTTTTTTTTGCGGTACGCGGGCCTCTCACTGTTGCGGCCTCTCCCGTTGTGGAGCACAGGCTCCGGACGCGCAGGCTCAGCGGCCATGGCTTACGGGCCCAGCCGCTCCACGGCATGTGGGATCTTCCCGGACCGGGACACGAACCCATGTCCCCTGCATCGGCAGGTGGATTCTCAACCACTGCGCCACCAGGGAAGCCCCTCCCTCACTTTTTTACATAACTCTGAATCCCTTATTGAAGCTCTTTGTTCACCTAGTTTGTTCAGACACCATCACTAGGACCCAAAGTAAACACTCACTAACAGGCTTCTTCATCCTTCGGCAATGAAATCCCCATGTCCTTCAGGGTCAGGGTTGCCATTCTAGAATTAACTCAACATCTGGAGTCAAGGCCACTTGATATTTCTCTGCTAAAGTCTTTCTTGCAATATGGAGATAACTCTCCTCTCTTGGGGACAGAAATCCTCTGAGAAGCTCTGGGCTGTGGAGTCAGGGATCTGTTTGGTATGAGCTGTAATAGGCAAATCACATGCTAGACTCTCATGACCTTCAACTTCCAAATGACTTAATGACCCCTCACCATGTGTACAAAAAAAAATCACTACTTATTAAATCCTCTGTGATACCTGCTTTCCAGTTACTGCCTCAAAGCAACTTTTCCCAAAATTAAAAAAAAAAAAAGAAAAAAAGCAGTCTAAGTCCACCCAACATAGTTTATTTGAGGATGTTTACTTGTTTATTTTGCTTGACAGATGGAATGGTAAAATGGAGGTTGGAGACAACCTCAGAAATGTTTTAAGATGAAGATGCTTAAGAATGAATCTTCCAAGGGTAACATTCAAACGTGATGCATCAGGAAGACAAAGCTGGTGATTTTTTAAATTTAGGCATGATAAATCTGGTCTCTAGGGTTCTGCTTGGAATCCTCTAGCCAGATATATGATCAGTCAAATTCTAGAATTTTTCTCATTTATGTTAACTTTCTCTTTAACTTGTGTATGCTGTATGTTCTGTTATACTCTTATCCTGCTGCTACTCATGACTATTTCTCAGGATTCAAAGAGGCTTATGGCATTGTATTCAGACTTCTCCGCTGCAGATAATTCCCCATCTTCAAACTATATATGGAATTTGGTCATTGGTTGCATTTTAACCCTTTTTTATCTTCCATTGTTATTAGTTCAGCCTCTAGAAGACAAATCACAAATTATAGCATTAAAAGGTAAATTTAGGGGCTTCGCTGGTTGCGCTGCTGTTGAGAGTCTGCCTGCCGATCCAGGGGACACGGGTTCGAGCCCTGGTCTGGGAAGATCCCACATGCCGCGGAGCAACTAAGCCCGTGCGCCACAACTACTGAGCCTGTGCGTCTGGAGCCTGTGCTCCGCAACAAGAGAGGCCGCTATAGTGAGAGGCCCGCGCACCGCGATGAAGAGTGGCCCCCGCTTGCCGCAACTAGAGAAAGCCCACACACAGAAACGAAGACCCAACACAGCCATAAATAAATAAATAAATAAATAAATTTTTAAAAAAGGTAAATTTAGCATCTTCTTTATTTCTCCCTGCTTTGGCAAGGTGTGGAGTGTTTGCAGACACATTGTATGACTCAGAATTTAAGATTCAGATCCTGTTCCTGAGGTTCTGGAGCAATGCTAATGCTATTTTTCATTTTCTCGGAGCCTTGATGTCACTGAGAGGGACACTGACACTAAAACTCCTATGAGATGTAAGAGGAGGAGAACAGTAGTGGCTGAACCCTCACTCATCCCCAGTGTGAATCCCAGGAAAAAAAGGAGGCCTGACAGAAGCAGAGAATGGAGACAGCCATTGGTTCAAGGTTTATCATGGAAATAAGACTTCACTGCAAAAGCCTTACTTTAAATCCTCTTCACTTAGTCTCTACATCTTTTTTTCATATAGGCAACATATAAGTAAATAAAGATCCACAAAATAACCTAAGTTACTTTTTCCCCCAATAGCAAAACACGCAATAATGGACGACTGAATCATTAGATCCTAACAAGCAATTTAAAAGCTCAGAACAGTCACCTTTGGAATCAGGTCCTTAAAAAGAGAAATCATAACACAAATGATAATAGTTTAGTGCAAATCATTTTTACAGGCAGTTAAGAATTGTTTTTACTTCAAAATGTCATAATCTCTTGCTTGCATATACACGTTAGGAAAAAGAACTTTAAAGGAAACATCAAGCCAGATTCTCTTCCTTTTAAACTCTGTGGGAGCTCGCACTGGATGAAACCATTGATAATAAGATGGCTCTTAATTTTTTAAAGGATTCTCCTATTCCTATCATTTGATACAGCACTTTTTTTGGTTTTGTTCCAACACCAGCCAAATGCCAGGTCACACTGAAGAAAAATTAATAACTTCCTCAAAATAAAACCTGACCTCTATTTCCCAAAAATCTCAAACGCATTGAAATAGTTTCATATGAATTACGTGTGTCTCTCTACGATCTAGGTTTAATTTTTCTCCCATGCATTCCATTCTCTCCTGTACTTCCTCCACCTGAGCTGTCATTACTAATTGTCTATTTGCTTGTCTGCCAAACCCCTGTGTTTCCAAACACGCCAGACTATAAACTCCCCAAGGGCAAATACCTTAGAGATTTTTTTTACTGCTGTATTCCCTGCCTACCACAGAGCATAGCACATAACTGTCACTCAGTTATTTTTTAAATTGTTAAATTTATGTTACCACATTATACTTTGCTAGTTTATTTCCCTCATAAGATTAACTTCCTGAGGACAATGTAGTTGTAATATACATCTTTATATCTCCATAGTCTGGTCCAGTGCCTGAGGCAGTGCAAAAAAAAAAAAAAAAGTGAAAATATTTTTCAAGTCAATGGTAAATGCAGTGCAAATGTGAGGGTGCCTATACTTTTCCAGGGACCACTTTTTATTAACAGTTATGCCCCTTTTCTGAGTCATAAGTTAAAGCCAATAATTCTAAAACTTCCATCCAAAATTATTTAATTCTCCTCAATAAAATGTTTTCATTTTTAACACTCTTCATTACCAAAACATTCTAATGTCTGGCCTTCAAGCTATTTATTCTCAGTGGAGATGTACCAAAATTTCATAAATGGAAAGTTGTTCTTCAGTCTACTCAAGAACAACTGGACGCTTTTTCTTTTTCATTTATTTATTTATTTTTTCTTTCTTTGTGGTACACGGGCCTCTCACTGTTGTGGCCTTTCCCGTTGCGGAGCATAGGCTCCAGACGCGCAGGCTAAGCGGCCATGGCTCAAGGGCCTAGCCGCTCCGAGGCATGTGGGATCTTCCCGGACCAGGGCACGAACCCGTGTCACCTGCATCGGCAGGTGGACTCTCAACCACTGCGCCACCAGGGAAGCCCTGGACCCTTTTATTTTGACCCTTCTTGACCGTTCCCATGTCATGTCACCTGACGTACTTGACATTGTCTCCATGTTACCTGTGTACCATTACAAATGAGGTACACACAGCTTTTTAAAAAATTTCATAAATTAGTGTAACCCTCTATATGTATTATACTTTAGAGTTTCAAATTGCTTCCATAGCTCATTCTGCTCCTGAAGACTATTACTATTTTCGGTTGAATTGTGCTCCTCTCAAAAAAGATATATTTTAATTCTAACACCAAGTACCTCAGAATGTGATCTTTACAGAGGTGACCAAGTTAAAATGAGTTCATTAGAGTGGGCCCTACGCCTATATGACTGGTGTTGGGTTGCATGGGTTGCATGGGTTGCATGTCCTTATAAAAAAAGGAAATGTGGACACAGAGACAAGCACACAGGGAAAATGCCATGTGAAGATGAAGGCAGAGATCAAAGTGAGGTGTCTATAAGTCAAAGAGTGCCAGCAAATCACCAGAAGCTGGGGGAGAACATGGAACAGATTCTCTCTCAGAGCCTCAGAGGAAACCCAACCGGCTGACAGCTTGGTCTCAGACATCTAGCCCTCAAAACTGTGAGACATTACATTTCTGTTGTCTAAGCCACCCAGATTTTGGTACTTTGTTACAGCAGCCCTAGCAAACTAATGCACTGGCTTATAAGAGCATGATGGTAAGAGGGTGTTTTTGGATGAGACTTACACTTAACTTGGTGGACATTGGACAAAACAGATTGCCCTCCATAACGTGGGTGGGCCTCATCCAATCAACTGAATGCCTGAATAGAACAAAAATGCAGGCTTGACCAAACAAGAGAGAATTCTCCAGGAGATTGCCTTCAGAATAAAACTGGAACATCAGCTCTCCTGGGTCTCCAGCCTACCAGCCTATGCTGCAGATTTTGGACTTGCCAGCCTTCATAATCATGTGAGCCAATTCCTTGTAATAAATCATTTTATATACATATATATATATATATATATCCTATTTGTTTCATTTCTCTGGAGAATGCTGACTAATACACATATTAAACACTCAATGAATATTAGATCTCATAATAATGCTGAGCTGTGTTAAGAGGAGGAGAACTCATTGTACTGATGAGCATAACATCATCATCAAAGTTAAGTAAATTACCCAAGATCATATTGCTGTTAAGTCACAGAGCAAGGATTCAAGCCAGGTCTGTCTGATTCCAAAATACATGTTTCTTCCCCTATATATTGCTACTTAAGAGTTGACAGTAAGGATAGAGACAAAGTCAAATGTGAGACCATTTTCTAAGAGTATAGGATGGGTGAAATGAGGACTCAAGGGAAGGTCGAGACCAACCAATATGGGGGAAAAACTAGTTCAGTGGTTTTCAAACTATGGACCCCAACACCTAGTGTTCCCCTGAGATACTTCCTGGAGTTCACCAACTTTTGATTTGAAATGTCAATATTTTAAAGTATGTTTTACTATTCTAAAAATAAGAATAAAATCATCACACATTCCCAAAACTGTTATATGAAAATTTTAACACACTGGGTCCATCCAAACATTATCCTGGACTTCAAGGCTAACTCATTTAGTGTCCACTGTGCAGGAAAGCTTCCCCGACATCTCTTTGAACCTATTTAAACATATTGCAATCTGTCATTGGTTATACCCACACTGCATAAGTGAGCATGTTCACTATAAACCAAGTGAACATGGTCTATAGGGAACATGCACCAAGACATGCATATATAGACTTGCACCAGGCTCAATTAACAGCCCATCATATCTCTGGCATACCTGCTTATACGAGGTTTCATTCCAGCATAACAGAGAGTTGTGCAATTCCCAGGGAATGATAACAAGAAGCGTATGATATTATCTTGGTTTTACAATACTTTACCATGCTTACTCAACAATAAGGTGACATTGATTACAAGACTCATCATCATTAGAGAGCCTTTCCAAAAAAAGCCCCTCTAAATTAAATATACACAGTTAAAAAATTTTTTTTTCAGTATTATATACTTATTCACACAATTACACACCACTTCCTTCTTCAGTGTCATAATTAAAGTTTTCTTCTAAGCCTTCACATTCAGGTCAAAAATATACTTTTGAATTATTCTTGGTATTCACAGTTATGAATAGGGTTACAAGTGGCAAGTTGCATTCACACCACCTTCACCTGTAGGACAGGCAGTATAATTTCAAAGTAAAGCACAGTGCTGAGCTTGGGCAACTTCTACCTTAATTACAGTGCTTGGTATGCCAGACAAACTTCAGACTAAATAATTACTGTTCTTTCAAAACTAGATCACAGAATAATCTTTCTCAAGAAATTTCAAGCAAGAAACTAAATTTAAGTTAAAAGTCAACCTTGTGGGGTACAACCAATGCAAATAATTCAACTGAAGTTACAGGAAGATATACCTTCTATGAACTGCTAAGTTCCCATATTTCAAGTTATTCCTGGGCCTGATGGCTGACAGGTTTCTTTTGACATCAATTATAAGAGTCATCTTAATTTCAGAAGCATAATGTGAAAAACGTAAGCATGTAGGACCAAGGAAAGAGCACGTAAATGTTATATAGTCATTTCAGCCCTTATCTTGGAGCAGGAGGTTACCTATATCTTTGTATTTATGGAGGACTTACTGTCTTTTATTTTCACTTTTATTTGCATATATTGCAGTTCCATGGAAGATTTCCTTTGGATTCTGGATTCACTGATAAAAATATTGTTTTTAAAAAATTGTAAAAACCACTGCACTAGGAAAATCCAAGATTTATACATACAAAGAGTCAAACATCAAGTTGAAGAACCATCTGCGAGGTGACTCTGCCTCTTCCTTCAGCCCCAAGAAATACAGTAAGAGTAAACATAAAGAAACAATTGACATGAGTGATGAACAACCAGGGACTGGTGATCAGAACAGGACACCAAAGAGGGTGGGTGGTGGTGAGAGGAACACTAAAGTGACTGAACCTGGAACTCAGCGGAGGGGATTAAGTTGGTAAGGAAGGAAGAATGGCTACAAAAACGCAACAGAAAGCCTAGCTGAGTAGGTTTGACAAAGTGGAAGAAGGCAGGAAGCTAGACTTAGAAAATGAAAAAGATGAAGGGAGTTGATTAGTACCTGGATGGAAAAAATAAGGATAAGAAGTGCAGTCTGGGTCAAGTTTTGTGAAACTGAGCTGTGTTCATGTAACAATGGTTGGCTAATGGCATGCTTTTGGCTGATCATATCTCTCACTCTTCAACTGGACATTTAGAATTTTAAAGACCTCATTAATCTAAGACAAGACCCTTCTCTTCCCCTCCCCATCCTTCCCTCTTCACCTCTCTCCACCTCAAGTAGTTTGTCTTACAGATCCATGCAAAACACTGTCAGAGGGCATGCTCCTGGCACTTCCAAGAAGAACAGAGTCTAATGCCTTATTTAAATAATATTATTTATAATACATGTATCAAAAATAAATTTCAGAGACAAGAAATTAAGAAAACCTATATACAAAATTAAGTGAAACTATATAATTTACCAATTCCATTCTAGATTGTTGGATAGTGTGATACACTGGTTAAGAGTTCTAGAGATCAATGTAAGTTCATGTCTTGACTTCACAGTAATTAGCTGGGTGGCCTTGTATAAGCTCTTTAATCTTTCTAAACTACATATTTCTTACATGTAGACTCTATCTAAAATTATTTGAAGAATTCACTGAGATAATACGTATAATCCCTGGTACATAGAAAGTGCTTAGTAGATGTTAGGAGATACCGGAGGCAAAACTGCAGATTTCAAGAACTATTTAAGAGGAAATTTTGAATTCTGTGGCAAGTTGAACGATATCTATATTTCTATTGTTAATTTGCTTAAAAAAAATCTGGACTTTCAAAATTCTCTTCCTTGGATCCTAAGATTAAAAAAGAAGAATGTTAGGATGCAACTAGAGATTATCATACTGCGTGAAGTAAGTCAGAAAGAGGACAAATACCATATGATATCACTTATACGTGGAATCTAAAATATGGCACAAATGAACCTATCTACAAAACAGAAACAGCCTCATAGACATAGAGAACAGAGTTGTGGTTGCCAAGGGAGAGGGATGCACTGAGAGTTTGGGGTTAGTAGATGCAAACTATTACATTTAGAATGGATAAACAACAAGGTCCTAATGTATAGCACAGGGAACTGTATTCAATATCCTGTGATAAGCCACGATGGAAAAGAATATGAAAAAAAGAATGTCTGTATGTGTATAACTGAGTCACTTTGCTGTACAGCAGAGACTCGCACAGCATTGTAAATCAACTATACTGCAATAAAAAAAATTTTTTTTAAAAAAGAAGAATTTTAGGAAAGAGAAGTTTAGTGGAGCTGGGAGAAGATGGAATCACCTCCATATCCCACGTTTTATGATTATGTGGTAGAATCCTGGTTTTTGTCCTCAAATCTGCAGTTTTCCAATCTTTCATTAAGGTTGAAAAGCACTAGTTGGGCCATTTAAACCCACTTTCTTAAGATTAACTTAATGGCTTTTAGACTTTAGTATGCAAAAAGAATCACCTGAAATGTAACAAACAAACAAACAGGAAACAAAAAACCAGGATTATAGTTGCCCTCTCCCAGAGATTCTGGATTTAGTTGGTATGGAGTGGGACCTAGGAATCTGCATATTTAATGTAAGGTATATTATAGATACATAGATCTATCTTAATATATTTTTTGAGCAGGTGACTGGCAATTTGAGAAGCACTTATCTAAAGCTATACAAAATACTGATATTTATGAAGGGCTTCTAATTTTAAGAGCATAAGTTTTTACCTAAAGAATTTCTTGGGACTTCCCTGGTGGCAAAGTGGTTAAGAATCCACCTCCCAGTGCAGGGGACACGGGTTCGAGCCCAGGTCTGGGAAGATCCCACATGCCGCAGAGCAACTAAGCCGGTGCGCCACAACTACGGAGCCTGCGCTCTAGAGCCCGCGATCCACAACTACTGAGCCTGTATGCCACAACTACTGAAGTCCACACACCTGTGCTCCGCAACAAGAGAAGCCACCGCAGTGAGAAGCCTGCACACCGCAACGAAGAGTAGCCACTGCTCGCCGCAACTAGAGAAAGCCCACACTCAGCAACAAAGACCCAATGCAGCCAAAAGAAAAAAAAAGAATTTCTTAATCCTGTTTCTAGCTAGATTTCTTTTCCAACAGAATAACTAAACTTTGATCAAATTTTCATTGATAGGAGATTTGGCAACTCATTGTTTTTTAATAATAACATACGTGTCTACTAACCCCAGAATCTAACTCTACTTTGCAGTAATAGTGGCTGGAGTGACAGACCGTGACTCAAGAAAGACAAGAGTTGTGTTGCTACCCTTGGCAGAAACAGAAACAATTGCATCAGCAAAACCTTGTATGAGAGTTCAAAAAGGCTGCCAAGTTACAAGTTAACACCTCGGTGGATCCAAAGACTGTGTTCAAGGACTAAATCCAATATACATTTCTAAATGTAATGATCTTATCTTTACATTTCATAGGAAGTATTTAAAAATTTTTTAAATACATCAAACAATATTTGCTGTCAAGGAATTATACTGCTGACTTTAGAAAAGTTTATGTGAGATGACCTTTATTCAGTCATTTGGTAAATCAATAAAAAATTTAGGCCCCCTTCATTAAATGGAGTAAGGGAAAATCTATAGATATATATGATGGCCTTTGCTCCAAAGAGAAATAAAACTGTCTCATTAAAAATATCAATGTGGGGCTTCCCTGGTGGCGCAGCGGTTGAGAGTCCGCCTGCCGATGCAGGGGCCACGGGTTCGTGCCCCGGTCCGGGAAGATCCCACATGCCGCGGAGCAGCTGGGCCCGTGAGCCATGGCCGCTGAGCCTGCGTGTCCGGAGCCTGTGCTCCGCAACCGGAGAGGCCACAACAGTGAGAGGCCCGCGTACCGGAAAAAAAAAAAAAAAAAAAAAAAAAATCAATGTGAAAATTCTAGTAAAAGAATAATTAGAATGTATAATAGGTTTTGATATGTGGCCTAAGCCTTCAAACTGCTATATCCTGGAATATATCAGAGATTCAACATTTATACTGAATAAAGGCATGCATGCATGAATAAATGAATGAATAAAAATCACATTAGTATTTCAAAAATTACTTTTACATTAATGAGTTCATTTTACAGTGCTTGTCTTTCTAGCTAATAAAATTGCATAAAACCTTAGCTCTGATGTTATTGGGATGGCTGAATTGGAGCTTTAATTTCATCAGTCTTATAAACTCTTAATACAGTGAATAAAATTTTGGATCTCAGCGTCATTATATATTTTATGCTCTTATTTATGAAACTGATTTATGAAATTACCTATTGTTTAACTTCATGAATGATGTTGAGCCAAGTTTGCTCCATAATCAAATTAATCCATAGGGGATTTATTTGTGCACTTTTGTTCACAGTCCATATATACAAGATATACATTCACTTTTATGGATAGGAGAGATTAACTCTAATAGATCTCAGATGAAAAGCGACGGAAAAGAGGCTAATGTGTTTCAGAAGCCAACCCTATCTTTGATTGAAAGGGAGAAGTTCTTCTGGTAATAAATATTTCATCAGCTTATTTATTATTTTGAAAAATGTATTCAGAGGTCCAAGACTAAATTGAGTTTAAGGTCTTTTTTTTTTTAAGACTAGATTGTGATATATACATTTAGGAAGAAATTCTGGAAATAATCATTGAAATAATCTGTTTTAAAATTAAACTGTCAGGCACCCAGAATACTCACATGATATTTGAAGAGAAAAAATATTTCAGGTGGAAAACTCATCTTTAGCAAAGCATTGATCTTCTGAAGAAAAATAATAGTGTACTAACTTAACCTAGAATTTTCCTAGAAAGTCCTGTAACCCACACAAGAAAGCAAACAAAAAAACCAAATTTTCCTATTTTGTTATACTTTAGAATTCATGGATTTGGTAAAGCAACTAAAATTTTTATTCAAAATTGATATTTTATCTTCAGAAAAGTCAAATGGAAAGTTTTTAAAATTTCATATTTATAAGTAAATTTTTACATTTCCATCAAAAATTAAATTTTAGAAGTATAAACATAAACTGAATTAGTCAAGTTTTATTCATTCAACAAGTATATATATATATATATTTTTTTTTTTTTTTTTTCTTGCGGTACACAGGCCTCTCACTGTTGTGGGCTCTCCCGTTGCGGAGCACAGGCTCCGGACGCGCAGGCTCAGCAGCCATGGCTCACGGGCCCAGCCGCTCCGCGGCATGTGGGATCTTCCCTGACTGGGGCACGAACCCGTGTCCCCTGCATCGGCAGGCAGACTCTCAACCATTCCGCCACCAGGGAAGCCCCAACAAGTATATTTTAAAGGCCTACTATTCACCAGGGAGTCAGACAGGTGCTGGAACCAAAAGATGGATAAGATAGAGCCTATACCTTAAAGGACGCATAAAAAAAATGTATACGCAAAAAAGAAGTAAAGAAGAGATGGTCAGTAGGTTCCTATAAGACAAAACTATTCTGAGAAGTTAATATCTAATCTAATGTTAAACTACTGTTCCCTCTTCTGAAAAGTCCACTTTGCGTGTCTAAGTGTTTCACTTACTTTTAAAATTACTCAATTATTGAATACACTAATGTTAATTACAAATGAGCCCTGAAATTTTTTCTAGATCTTTATTTAAAACTAAGTAATTTTAAAGCTGCAAATTCTGAAGCTTATTGCAATAGAAGTTTTTAAAAAAATATTATATGAAATTCAATTTTCAGTGCCCATAAATAAAGTTTTATTGGAATGCAGCCCTGCCCATTTGTTTGCATCCTGTCTATGGCTGCTTCCCTACAATGGCAGAGACTATGTGGCCCACAACATTGAAAATATTTACTACCTGGTCTTTTACAGAAAAAGTTTGCCGACCCCTCATGTAAAGGATAGCAATGGATTTGGGCTGAAAAAGTACAGGTTTGTTGTTGTTCTATTTTCCAGAGTTCGTAGAGATATTTAAAATAAATAAAATGTGCAAAGAGAGCTTCCTATAAAGTTTCTCCAGTATGCTGCCTCTATGAGGATTGCTAATCCTGGCAAGCAGTGGCTTCAGTTTCTTGTTGCTCTCATAGCCAATACTGGGCTCCAAGGTCTGGCCTAGAATCTCCTCGAAACACAGCTGTCAGCACCTCTAGGATTCTGCCTATTAAGCTTAATTTTCACGTAATGGTCTGACTGGTAACAGATGAAACTCCTGTGTCCCTTTCTGAAGTTAAGAACTTCAGTTAAGAATTTCACTAGGTGTTGGGGTTGGGTGTGAAGTTGGGCAGAAGGTAGCTGCACCTATGTAGGCAATGCTAAGAAATTTCTGTGTGCTTTAACAGGTTCAAAGTTTTAACATAAAACAATGATATGTAATCTTTTCAAGAGTATGAGAATCTTCTTCTTTCAGATTAACAAAACTTAATAGTGGTATTAGGTATTAAATTAGGGTTTAAAATATATATTGAAACCACAGTGTTACCCATGGGCTTACACGTTCTACATTATATATTTCTGTAACTTTGAAATACCTTTTTGCTAATGATCATGCATTACCTTTTTCAGTTATATTTTTTTCAGATTGTATTCCAGACAATATTTTTTTCAATCACCGCAGACAATACTTAAAGCCCCAGTGAATTTTCATACGTCCTTCTTAAACGTCTATGATCGTAATAATCAGCTGTGTAAAAACTGCTGTTTAAATGTGTGAAGTTATGGTGGGGTGGGGACCCTTCATATATCAGTTGGTGGGTTTGCAGCGGAGGGTGCTAAGTAGAATTTCTAGGTAGAATTTAACTAGTGCTGTCCCTAGTATACCGCTGCTTTTTTTCTGACACACTCTCAGGTGACTCCATATCACAAAAAAGTTCAAAAAGTCAGCACTTTAAATTATTACCTAGATACCACCCTGGACTTTACCGAACAGTGTGAGGGATGTATTTACGATTCTGACTGTCACCTCTGACATCTAATTATCTCTCACCTAAAGCTCTAAATCACTTCAAAGTGTTTTCAAATATCATATTACCTGGCCTTGAGCCGTATGCATCATTTCCTTTTTCATCTCAAAAAGAAGTTGAGAGTCTTCATAAGCCTCCACCTCCCCCCGCAAGATGCCTCCTCCAACCGAAACCTCTGCCCTCAGCAAGCGTCAACACCACCCACTGCTACCCATGTCAGCAAATCTAGACAGCATCCTTGATTCTTCTCTCTTCTTCACTTTCCACCTCTAATCAATTACCAAACCTGTTGATTTTACCTCCTAATGTCTTTCAAATCCATCTTTCTCTCTATCCCAACTGCTACTCTTTCATTTCATCAGTTTTTTGCAAAACTGCAACAGTTTTGAACTGGACACATTGCTCCCCTGCTACAAAGCCACGGCTTTTGACTTTCAGTATGATAAAGCCCAGACAAAGTTCACCAAGCCCCTTACGATCTGGTCCTCGCTAGAGTTCCAGACCCAGCTCCCACAAATCTTTGTCACACATCTTATGCTCCAGTTACCGGGAACTTCTTTGACTCTTTTGAAGGTGCCATGCTCGCTTTTGCTGCCAGTGCTACACACAGTCTGCCACTTCTGTATTTAAATTTTTCCTAACCCAGCCCTACCCTTTTTGTCTGGATAGGTGCCAACTCAAGAGTCACTCCTGCAGCAAGCCTTCCTTAACCGGTCTAAGACTGGATTAGATGCCCAGGGAGAGTTACTATAAGCCCTTGAAAATCTGGGTTTCAGAGAACTCATTCCATGAAGGCAGCACCAATTTCTTCCTTGTCCACGTCAACCTTCAAAATCCCTCTCATAGAATACAGAAGGTGGTGAATTAATGAATTAAGGTATCCTCCAAGCTGTGCTGAATCATAACCTACAAAGCCAGTATTGCTCTGACTCAGTTCTCTGAAGCAACCTATGGGAGAATTCTCTGATTATATCAGAGTAGAGCCCAGTTGTCCAGTTTCAGAGCTAAGAATCTTAACCAAAAGGACTGAGCAGAAATCTTCAAATCACTTCTTGACCCCATAAGCAAGGAATTAGCAAGCAGGCCTTCCCGCAAGGCAAAGGCCTGGCTATAAAGGAAGATAAGAAATATTTCACGGAATAATTACTCTAAGTATTAGAAAATCTGTCCAGGGTCCTGCTCACTTTGACCTCTCTTTATCAGAATAATGCTGTATTACAGGACTGTTGAATGTCAACAAACTACAATATCCATAAATCTCCATGGATCACCATGGAATTATCATCATCACAAAGAAATATTTAGTAAACTGTTGCATGCAGGAGTCTTGAAATGGTCTGAATACTAAACAAGTCATAGAAGGCCCTGACATCCAGGGCTTTACAATTTGAAAGAGTCATTGATGTCAAAAGATAGTAATAAGCTAACAGAGCTGCACAAAGAATAGCAAACTTGACAAGTCTTGCGGCTTGGATACAGCTGTGAAAACAGATCATTCAGAGCTCTGTAAGAATATATTCGTTCTCTACATCAAGCAATCTAAGTGAATTTTTACAGCTTTCTTGCAAAAAGAAGCCTAAACTCTTAGGTTCAATAGCAAAGCCACTTTGTAATGCTAATTTTACTTTCAAACAACCACAAGGTAAAATCTTAGGAGCTGAAGAGAAGCACCTGAAATAGTAATGTTAACATATTTATAAAGTAAGCCTTCAGTCAGGGTTCCCAAACAACCAGACCTCTATCATAATCTGTTTTCTCCTCTTGACATCATTGCATCACAGAGATTTTGCTCCAGGGAAGAGCCCTACACAGATGCGTCAGGAATCACTGGAATCAAAATTGCCAAAATTGCTGCTGAGTCAGAGGTGGTTTTAAAGTTTTGATAAACAACATATAGCTGCACGCTAAACGGTTAACACCCTTCCCTGATGGTTTTGCAATCCTATACTTATATTGTAGCTCTATCACTGAAATTATAGGTTCCTGTGAAGCGACACTGATAATAATAATACATTTTATACTGGGGATCATTTAAGGGCCTTTTAAACAAGTTTTAACATTTATGCACTGAATATTATCACACTAACTCCTACTTCTTCCCATGAAACATTAATGGAAAACTGAAAAACCATGATTTCCCTAGTGTATCAGTTGGCTCTAGAGGATATTTTGACAGTCACATCAAACATAAAATATTAATGAACTAGTTAAGACAGCTGATTCCACTTCTCTCTTTAGCAAGGGATGGAATCTTACAGTTACACTGTATGGTATGTGTTATAAGTATATAAGAATCTTCCCAGAGAGTTGAGTAATAATTTGAACCAGCATATAAAAACTATTGGAATACACTTCATAACCAAGGAGGAATTTTTTAAACTTGCAAAATGAACTAGAAGAAACTTAATATATACACATATATTTTATATAATAAAATATAATTACAATTTTAGTAATATCATGCAGAGGAGGTACTTTTAGAACTGAGAGTTAAATCAGTCAAACTTGACACATATCCCAAGTTGCAAATCTGAACTGTATCATAAAAATCATGATTAGCAAAAGACAGATGGGTAGAAAGGAATTTTAGGGGACTGGTGTAGGGAGTCAACATTTGTCAGCGTTCAGGCAACACTGTTCCAGAGGGGCCCCTGTCCCAAAAGTGGCCTTCTCCAATTCCTACAAGAGACAAAGCCAAGAGAATGTATGGGAACCCTGGGCTGTCCTCACTGGATGGCATTTGCCCACTGACTGACTAAATGAACTCATGCTATCGAGGGACCCTTGGCAGCTGTACGTATCAATACGAATTGTGCAACTCATACTGGCATTTTGTTTTATGCATCTATTTCTTTTGATTTGGATAGTCTAAGCCTTGTCTGAGAGACGAACCTGAGATACAATATGTGTATTGATCAGGATAGGAACAGGCCCTTGTTTGAGTGGCCATCTGGTCTCCCTTGGCAACATTTCTATAAATACCCCCAACAAACTGCAAAAATACTTATGGCTCTGCCATAATTTTAGATTCCCTCACATCTTGCAAAAAGTAAATAAAATGTAAATATAAAGTCATTGTGATGGGTTTTTTTTTTTTTACATATACTGTAATTTATATAACCAAATTAGTGTGGTCCTCTTCAAAATTGTCATCTTTATGGGTCTTTCATTACATACTTGCTGTAATCATCTTCTGTTGCTCAAAGCACTTTCGTTTCTCTTCATTAAGAAATGTCTTTAAAGTTTGCAATACACTTTTGGAATGATAATACCTAAGCTTAAGTAGCACTTGGCTGTTAACAAAGCAAATTATGATGAAAAATCTTTATACTTTTTTGAGCTACAATCAAAAGTCATTTAGAAGCAAGTCCAAGTGATTGGTCTGGGTAATATAACTTTTAATCCAAAGCAAGCTATGACTATAAAATAATGGCTAAAAAAGGTAATGAAGCTACTTATGAGAATAAATTTATATACTGTTTTAAAGTTAATTGCATTAAAAGAATCCAAAAATATTCTGATCAAAGGCAGAATTTCACTGGTAGCTACTTTGATCCACCACGTCCATCCTGATGTAGAAATTCTAATGTATTTATTTAAAAATCTCTCATTACTTCATATTTAATGATTACAAAAGTAACTTAAATTATCTTATTATTAACCTGAGACTTACAATATTCGACTCTTTGCTGAATTTCCACTTTAGAGCCTAACCTTGTTTACTTTTTGGTCTTACTTGAGACTTACCTGTGGAATTTATTGGGGGCCCCTATATCCAGTCTTAGTAAGAAAACTGTGGCATTGTACACATGGATTCTGTGGGGCTCTGACAATTCCTCAAGTATAGATCTAGACTTCTGGTATGAAAACCATGACCAAAATTCAAGCTGTGTCATCTGACACATGGTTTGGTACACAATCTAACATCTAAAGAGAATATGGGAAATTCAGGACATGAGAGAAGACAGAGAACAAACTGAATAACCACCTTTAAAAGTTAGAAAATGTAAACTTGACAAATTGCTCAAAAATGAAAAACATAATCTCTCTTGGTAAACATTTGTAAATCAATTGCACTGGTATATAAATTATAAATTCTATGCAAATATATCACCTCTAGTTTAAAAACATCTTTGTATTTCATAAAAGCTTTAAGTCAATGTAACTTGGTCTCCATGATACACACTATTTGAATTTTTGTGGTGAAATTCTCTTTTAGGTTATGTTTATAATATTGACATTATTATTATTTTATGCATTATGACACCTCAGATATCTTTCAAATTTCATACTTGATGTGAAATTCATGCAAAATTAAGAAAGTACTTAGGGTTTCCCTGGTAGCGCAGTGGTTGAGAGTCCGCCTGCTGATGCAGGGGACGTGGGTTCGTGCCCCGGTCCAGGAAGATCCCACATGCCGCGGAGCGGCTGGGCCGGTGAGCCATGGCCACTGAGCCTGCGCGTCCAGAGCCTGTGCTCCGCAACGGGAGAGGCCACAACAGTGAGAGGCCCGCGTATCGTAAAAAAAAAAAAAAAAAAAAAAAAAAAAAAAGTACTTAAATTTTTCCTAAACATTATTAGTTTTCCCAGTAACAAAATCTAGACAATAAAAGAGATATTTAATATAATCTATAAACCAGACCAAACAGCTTAATCTTTTATGACTCTGAAACTGAATGGATCATACCCAGAAAGTTAAATTCTGAGGCATTTAACAACATATGACACAAGCATATGACTTTTTCCCTGTATATCTGGTAATGCCATGTTGGACGAGCTTTTTCCTAAATTAAATTCTCATCTAGGCCCATTCATTGCACATACAGATGGTCATAAAATTATATTCAACAAAAATGAATTGAATATTTTATATAAACAAGGTATGTGCTATTGTAAAGAATGTAAAAATATGGTAATTAATAATAATAACAGTGGCAGCTAACATTTACTAGGCTAACGACTGTACATGCATTTTTCTCAACAGATTAACGCGTAAGACATCGGTCCTACTAGTGTCCAAGTTTTAAAGGTCAAGTCACACAAACAGAGATGTTAAGGGACTTGCCTCAGGTCACAGAGCTACTAAGTAGCAGATCCAGGATCTGAATCAAAGCAATCTGAATCCAAGGCCTAAAACCCTGGACCACTAAGCAGGACTACTGTCTAATCCGAAGACAGAAAATACGTTTCTTACCTTTTCAGAATTACAACCCAGAAGGAAGTTTATAATCACTGGTACTTTAGGTGAATGTCAGTTCCTATAAATAGTAGGAACTTAACTTTTAAAAATATACCTATTCTTAGAGCAACTTATTATAAAGTAGTTTGAAGAGCAGGACTGAGTATGCTCTTCACAAATTTAGTAGCCATTATAATATTTATTTTTTAACAAACCCACCTGAGAGCATTTTTAAAACTATACCAAAATGTGTAAGGTGATCTGTTTTAAAAAAAGAAAAAAATACTTTGATAGACCAACAGTGATATAATTTAAATCAACAATGAGCTAATTTAAAGTTCCTTAGTATTATACTTAGACGTAGCCATGGGATATGTATTCTTCTGAAAACTGCATTTTTTTTAAAACTGCATTTTTAGACAGAATGGCATTTAGGTTCCTCCAAGTGCTCTAGTAGAAAGGCTACAATTTATGCCAATTACCATTCTGATTTTGTAAATAACAGGAAAACAGATCAACAGACAATTCCATTCATACAGATGCAGTAACAAAAGGTGCTGAAAACACCCACCCAAGAGGCAATTCCAAACAGTAAAGTCCTTCTCTCCCATCCACAGGGAGGAGCTCTCCTTCTACGGCCTATGCCCTCTCCTTAACACCTGAGTTCCAGGTTTGCTGCACATTCAGAGAATAAAACATTTTAGAAAGATGTGAAAGCCAAGCTCCTTTCTCCCACACACATATGAGCATATTTCTAATGTATTTGACTTTTCTGATACCTAAGTATGCTGATTCATTAGATAATTATGAATTAGTAATATCCCATGAGAGAGCTGAACCTATTCATTCATACAAGTATAACAGAAACAAAGTAGATACAGTATCCAAAGAACACTTCAAATATGAAATGCTACATCTAACTACACTTTGCCTAAGACTCTGAACTTAGACTCAATTTTTTAAAATCTCATTAGATGAAGTTCACAAGCTTTTATGGCTCATCACATGTAAAGTAGGATAAGAGTACAATTTATTAAATGTCAGTTGGTTTAACTTCAGTACCTATTCCCATGGTTTCACATTTCCATGGTAATTCTGACCCCTCTTTTAAAATGTATAGCTTGTAGAATTGGCTTTTTTAAAAACAGATATTTCGAAGGATTTGCTTTCATTCTTAAAAGAAAGAATAATGGAATTGTGGCAAATACTTGTTAGATATACTCAGTATCATAACAATAAAAACTTTAAGCACATATTACCCACTTTATATTTCTCCCCTATAAACGTTCAAAATTCAGTCAACAAGTGTTTTCTGAGCACCTACTACATGCAGGCATGGCACTTGTAGTACATGAGCCAAGAAGACTTCTAAGTTTCCAAGGCATGAAGGAGGGAAAAATAGGGGCCAAACGTAAGTATTTGTTATTAACAAGTTTATAATTCACAAGTTTCTTAGAAAAATCTAAGGAGACAATTGCACAGTAGCACATTTGGGTCTTGAGAGTGATTTTCAGCTGCAAGTAGTTAAAACTTCAGGGTTAAGCTAAGGCTCTTTATTCACACAATCGGCTTCAGTTTATTCTTTTATCTCTTCCTAATGTTTTCTATCTTATTCCACAAAATCCTCGTTCTCCTCCATAGCAATGAATGACAGCGCATCTTTTTAAAAAACTATTCCACTTTCCCCAAAACCCAGCCCATACACGCGTCCTCCTCTTTCCTGGGCACGTGTGCTTCCAAAGCTCAGCTGGACACCCTCTCACCTGAAAAAAAGTTGGGAGAAGACGCTGGCCTTTTCCAGAGGCGACCTCTGCATGGTCTCTGGGAGCACCGGGGTCCCTGCCGGGGCAGGCCGGGCACGAGCTCCTAATGCCAAACGCCCTACTCTTCTCAGAGACTGCCGCTCGCCCCTTTTTCTCTGACCTGCTGTGATGTCATTTGCTTCCAACTCCCCCCACCCACCCCTACCCCACACACCTCCCCTCTCCTTTCGCTCCTTCCCCCGCCTCCACTGCCCAGGTTAAAAGCTGGACGCTGCCTGGTCCGGCCCCAAATTTGCTCTAGCGGCTTTCTCCACCCCGTCCGCGCCCAGCGTCCGTGCCGCGCCCGCTCCTTCGTTCTCGCCTCCTTCCCTCCCTCGCTGCTCCGCGCCACCCTTTCCCGGTTCTGACTCCCAGCCTTCCCTCCCTCGCGCGCGCTCCTTCCAGGTCCGTGTCCCTACCTACCGTCCGGCCCCAGCCCAGCCCGCAGGCGGGGGACCGTCGCGGCCGCTCTCCAGGTCCAGACAGAAGGAGCCACCAGCGGAAGCAGCGCCAGTCAGTCCGCCGGGAGCCTCCTGGACCCTCCTGCGCCCCAGGCTCCGCGAGACCCAAGGCACGCCGCGGCCAACTTCCCCGAGCCTTCTTCCTCCTCCCTTTTTCCGAGATCCTAGCCGGGTTCGTGTTACGTTTGCACGGTGCCTTTTGAAAGGGGAACGAAAAGATGTCTCTCCTGTAGCAAACTGCAGCCTCGGAGAGCTGCAAAGTTCCACGGCAGCGTCTGATGTGTTCGCCTTAGCGCTTCCCTTGAGTGTCAGAGGGAAAAACCAAGCTTGTTCGTTTTCAGGCTTAGGTGAGCTGCAAGTGTGGCCCCTTAGGAGCCGTACTTCAGGTGGAGGGAATCCCTATAAGGACGTAAGAGGAATTGCCGCTTTGTCCATTACCCGCCCAGGATTTGTTCATTGTCTGTCCTAAGTTTTTCAGTCCGGCTTGCAGTTTTCAAGAAGGCTTTTGTGTGTGTTAGCGACTACGATGATGACAAGCGGCCAGTGTGTAGACTCACCCGCCATCCTATAGTTCCTAGTCTCGTTCGGCAAAATATCTTGACCAATAACACTGAAAGGAATCCAAACAATCTTTGAAGCGAAGGTAGCATGTTAACGCTGACCTGCCTCAGAGAAACGCCATCTTCAACTCTTGAAGGGCATCTAAGCTTTCCCAGGTGTGGGCGCTCTAGCTTCCCCGAGTTTTTGCTGCGTGGATTGTGTGCCTGTTTGATGGTTTTTAAAGAACCAAATCGTTCGTTCCTGAATCCTGTTGTGTAAAAGCAAGGGCACATTGAGTTTAAATTGAAAAATTCAAATGGAAGTAAAAAGTTTGGTCTGATTACGTTAATGCCTCTACACCTAAAGCAAGGGCGTTTACTTATGAATTGCTTGTTGTTCACTTGTGGTCACCCAGATACAGTACAAATGAAACTGCAATTCATAATAATAGAAAGACAGGAACACGTATTTAAATTAATAAATGTGTTCAAATCAGGTCTTTATGGCTTCCCTTTGCATTTCCATGTCACCTTTTTTTTTTAAACCTTAAAGTGGGTTTTATAAACATTTCAGTTTTATTATCCTAAATTTTAACAGTAGGGAAAATAACACTAAAGAGATAGGCAAATTGCATAAAGTTAGATACCAGGAGAAAACTTAATTTCTAACACATGATCTCTTGCTTCAAATCCTGTACCTGTGTTTTCCTCTCTCCCGTGTGGCAGGCAAATCTAGGCTCTGCCTTCATTATTGACTTTTCCCAGGTATGTGATTGAACTCACTTCATCCACTTTCCCACCCTCCACTCTACTGTTTGCTTTATAACTGCTAATGTAACCCATCAAATGTAATACACACATTTTGAAAGGAAGCGGTAATCAGTTCCTCTTTGTTCTCAAAGAGCAGGAGACAATAAAGAGATTAAGAATTGAGTTCCAAAGAAGATCAAAGAAGCTGACCAAGTGATATGCCTCAGAGACCCCAAATATTTGTCAATCTCTTTCCTCTGAAAAGAATAGATAAAATAGTGACTATTTCTTGATTTCTTACTATTTGCCAGGCATCATCTCATGGGAATCTAACAACAACCATGTAAATAGGTGTTATTCTCCCCAGTTTTCAGTAGAGGAAACAGAAAAGAGAAGTAAATGCCTGTAATGATAGAGCTAACATTTAAACTCATGTCTGATTTCAAACCATCATGCCTATCAGTGCGTAATATTGCTTCTAATCAAATCATCCCTCATGCATTTATGTACTGTCACTTACACTGGTATAACCAGTCTTTCTTCTCATATTAGTTTCAGGCAGTCGTAACTGCTAGACCTGTTCAAGAATGAGGCAAGAAAGCAGAAATCTGCAAACCAAGTAGCTACTGGAGTTCACACTTTTAAAAGATGACATCTAACTATAATATTCCATTTTAAGTGTGTGTACACACACATATTCCTAGGAAGACCCTAGTTTTTATCATGAAAGGTTACATCCCAAATTTGTTCTTGGCATGAGTAAGACTTCACCATTATTCAGAACATTAACACGGTTAGCTGACATGAACAAATGAACTAATTGAGACGTGATATTCAAGGCTTGCATCTACGCACAAACGTAATGTGGGAATGTAGATTTATGCACTAGGAAAATGTTCAAATATGGCTGAAGGTCATGACTGAAATCCTAAATGTGTCTTTGAGATGTCAGGAATAGGAAAGAGATTAAAGGGCCAGGATGAAAATAAAAGGTGGTAGTAAGAAACAATGAAACTCTTCTCTCCAAGCTGCTCAAATATCAGCTCACAAAATTTTATAATAACAGCTTATATATGTTAAGCACTTACCATGTATGTAAGGTGCCATGCACAGAATGCTTTGCCTTTTTTTAATCCTGATGACACCTTCATGAGATATTACCTTCTTCATTGTCTATATATTATAGGTGAAGAAACTGAGGTATAAAAATTTAGTAATTTTCCCAAGCAAGTTTCACAGTAAAAAGTAACAGAGAAAACTGAGATTTGAACTAAACAGTCTATTGCCTGAGCACAAGCATTTAACCACTACTCATCCTCCCCCCACAGAATTTCCTAACATTGTAAGCAGAACTGACCTTCAATATAGAAGATTAGGTGGCCATTTGTATGGGTTTTTTTAATCGTAGAATACATATAGAATTTGCTAACTTGCACCTTTTTTGAGTGTACAGTCCAGTAACACATTCGCACTGTTGTGCAATCAGCACGATCACAGTAACGCTTTTATCTTGTAAAGCTGAAACTCTATACACATTACACAATAACTCCCCATTCTCCCTTCCCCCCAGCCCCTGGCAACCACCGTTGTATCAATTCTTTCTTGTTTTTTATGATTTTGACTCTACCTCACATACGGGGAATCACACAGTATTTGTGTTTTTGTGACTGGCTTATTTCACTTAGTATAATGTCCTCAAGGTTTATCCATGTTGTAGCCTAGTGCAGGATTTCTTTCCCTTTTAAGGCTGAATAATATTGCGTTGTACGTATATATCACATTTGGCTTATCCACTCATTTTTTGGTGGGCACTTGGGTTTCAGCTATTGTGAATAATGCTGCTGTGAACATGGGTGTAATGGTGTGGCATCATTTTAAAGGTATATTAAAAAGAAGCAAAAGAAGAGAAGGAGAAGGAAAGAAAGTCAATATTTATTTAGTACCTATTATGTGTTCAGCAATGTGCCATGTGCTTCCTCAAATGATCTCAATATATGAAAGCTCGAGATAACCTTCCTCTCATATATTCCTGTCATACATTACTCACTCCACCATGAGATGATGGCTGAAGTTTCACCATTAGATATCACCAGAGTGCAACTGCCTATACTTATCCATTATGTTCAATTTAATATGACTGTGTTCCTCAGATTCTCTGTTGAGAACAGGCCTTAATAGGGATAAGCAGGTCATGACAATGAGTGCACTAAAACCTGGAAAAGTAGAAGGAAAAAGGAAAAAGTCACAAAACAAGAGAAGGGCAAATTCTTGTCAGCTTCATGTGCCTAGGCTGGCTCTGTATATAAATGTATCTAAGCCAGAAGAGTAAGAGCAGCTGAGCTTTCCCACAGTGTGCCACAGTGTTGGCCAAGGATGCAAGTACACATCATAGTCTTACAAAGATGTTTCAGACCCAGACAGAGGTGTCCTGGTACATGACTAAGCCAGATTATCATTTATTTTTACCACTTCCAACATTCTGTTTGGTCTGAAAATTCTGTTTATAAACACACATGCACACATACTTCTGTTTATATACATACATAACCTTTCTTCCCCACAATCTCCTTGGAGACAAGAATTGTGTCCTCTGTTTTCCTTTCAACTCATCTCTTATTTAGTAATACTGTGTACAATCAAACAATTTTCTCTCGGGGTTACTGACCTAATAGTTGAAATGTCATCCTAAAGGGGGAATCTGAAGATGCTCAAGAGATGAATCGTTGCCATTAATGTCTCAGCAAGCAAGAGCTCAGTGCTAAGGCAGGAGTACGGAATAAAAGAGGATCTCCACCCTCCAAAACTCAGAATCTACCCATGGTCATCAAAATTCCCTGAAGAGGGTAGCAGAGTGTAGTGGAAAGAGCTTGGGCTTTGAGGCAATGAAGAGCTGGTTTTTCAATCTTGGTACCGCTACTTACTTAGCTGTGTGGTCTTGGGTAAGTTACTTAACCTTTCTGTGTCTCAGTTCCCTTTTCTGAAAATGAGGTTAACAATACCCACTTCCAAGTGTTGTTGAATGTATTCAGTCATTGTCTTTCTACCTCAGCACTACTGACATTTGGGGCTGAGTAACTCTTTGATGTGGGCGGACTGTCCTGTGCATTGTAGGAGGTTTAGCAGCATCTCTAGCTTCTACCCCTTGGATGCCAGTAGAACTACCCCCTCCCCCCAGATGTGACAACGAAAACTGTCTCCAGACTTTGCCAAATACCCTCTGGGTGGCAAAATTGCTCCCGTTATGAATCACTGGATGAAATTATTTAAAGGTGAGGCATACAACAGCCATAAAGGGCTTAGAACCTAATAAGGACGTCACAAACTTTAGAATTTATTGTTACATATCACTAGTGATAAATCAGAAATCAGTGTAGCATTGCAAAATGGATGGTTACAGAAAACGGAACTTCTTAACAGCTATCAGAATTCTCAGGAACACTGGGCTCTCTCATCCCTTCTGAAGTTATTTGCTTGTATTCAGATTACATGAAAGACGGAAATTCAGGTACTCTTCCAATTGTAAGCTAATTTTGATTTAGAGGCAGAACTATGTTTTTATACTGTGGAAACATTCTTACTACTTTTGCATTGAAATGACATTTGAAAGCTCTATTTTTCAGTTCCTCTCATTTTAAGCTCATCACCGGTAGTATATTCTTAACAACTGTATCCAGATGGAATTTGGCACCCTGAGAGTCTTCTGTAACTTAAAAGTACTTCCTTGTAAGGGAAGCCTTAAGGATACTCAGTCTGTACAAAACAGGAGATTATTAATGCTACTAATGAACTGGAGTTATAGTTAAAATACTTTGGGGCTTCCCTGGTGGCGCAGCAGTTAAGAATCCGCCTGCTAATTCAGGGGACACAGGTTCAAGCCCTGGTCCAGGAAAATCCCACATGCCGCGGAACAACTACGTCCGTGAGCCACAACTACTGAGCCCACGTGCCACAACTACTGAGGCCCGTGCGCCTAGAGCCTGTGCTCTGCAACAAGAGAAGCCACCGCAATGAGAGGCCCATGCACCACAATGAAGAGTAGCTCCCGCTCACCACAACTAGAGAAAGCCCGCACGCAGCAACGAAGACCCAACGCAGCCAAAAATAAAATAAATAAAAAGTAAATAAAATAAAATTCAGTAAATAAAATAAAATACAACTTTTTCATGAATGTAAAAGCTAATAAATCTGGGATTTTCTAAAACTCCTTTTTATCAAATGTTTCATTGTTTACATTGGTGCTTTTCCATTTTTCCTACTGAAGCTTTTTTAGAAACAAGAGAATGTATAACACCAGATTAAATTTTCATTGATGATATCGTCTTGAAAGCCAGATGTTCTCTATAGAATTAAAATTGTGGTTTAATATATTTAAACCTTAAGAAAAAATTTCCTCAGGCGAATTCTATACTAATCTATGTGCTTCATAGAAGAGTTACATTTAGAAAGGCAGTAGAGAGACTTCCCACTGGTGGCCCAGTGGGTAGGACTCCATGCTCCCAACGCAGGGGGCCTGGGTTCGATCCCTGGTTGGGAAACTAGATCCTGCATGCATGCGGAAACTGAGAAATCCCACATACCACATCCAACATGCCACAACGAAGATCCTGCATGCTGCAACTAAGACCTGGAACATCCTAAATAAATAAATAAATCTTTAAAAAAAAAAAAAAAAAGAAAGAAAGTAGAGCGCAGTAAGTAGAATAGTAGGTTATTTACTTATTTGCAACTATTTCCCCCAAATAGATAATTTATAATAAAAACCTATAAATCAGGAGAATGTTTGAAATAAAAAATAAGAGAGACTAGGTGGGAAATTGTTGTCGTATCTGGGAACTAAAAGTAATTCTGAATATCTTGGTTGTCAAAGTCCAAAAGGTTGTATTATTCTCATAGTCTGATACCTGAGAGAGGTCGATATGCAAGTTCACCTGGGGAAAAAAAAAATCCTCCCTCTACCCCAATCTTTGAAGAGTTTGTCATTCAAAGACTTATAGAATTATTACTGAATGACATCATGGTCATTATTTTCAGCAATAATTTTTTCAGAAACATCTATTTGATGGTCATTTCTTATACCAATTCATAATTAAAGCCAAGGACACAACATGAAGTCAGTGACTCAAGGAAGGCTGTTCAGCCTGGGAAACTAGAATAGAAGAATTCCCAGGTTCAGAGTTTCCTTTCTGTTTTGCTTTAACTTACCCTATATAGACAAAGTCTATGAGATCTTGTTGTTTTAGACACTATGCTGGCTACTTATTGATCTACAAGTTCAATGTGATTGGTGAAACTAGGGTGATTAATCTGTATGGTCAAAAGGACAACCAATTCCTGGTTCAGTGACTCTGGCTCATTGGCCTCCGCAGCCTGCATCCCAGTGTCTCCCAGTGTGACTACAACCTCCTTAACTTCAAAGACTGCTGAGAGGCAGCACTGATGAAGTGATGGCAAAACACTTTGGAATTCTTATTTACTTGAGCAAGAATTATGTTTAGCAATATGTATGAAAATCGTCTAAATCCTTTCTAGAATAAAGTGTATCATGCTAACTAAAGAAAATCAAACTGACAAATACGTATCAGAGTTTTCATCTAAACAAATTAGACAGTCATAAAATTTTACCTAAAACTAATTGAAAATTTTTATAACAAATTAAGTTTAGCATGATCCTGTTTTTCAAGAAAAAAATTATATGTTTATATATTTATTTGCTGCATAAATAATATTACACACCTCAGAAAAACCCTATAAAGATGGTATATTTATTTTCATCGTTGTTCCATTTTACAAATGAAGAAACTGAGGTACAGAAGGTTAAAGACCATGTCCAAATTCAAGAAATAGGGCTAGAATTTGAACAAACCTATTGGTTTGGTTCTGGAGCTGAGCATTTAATCATGGTGCCCTGTGTGTAACTGGACCATATAGAACGGTTTTGTTTGTTTAACTAAAAGGAGCTGCTTTTTACAATTTATCCACTTGCTTCTCTGTTTAGGTGAAAACAGGGGCTTATTACAAAGGAGATGTTTCTTTCTTCTTTTCTTCATTTCTTCAGAATCCACTGAGTGGTCTCTTCATTATAGGATTATAAAGTAGGTAGGTATCCATGGGGAGAAAGGGGGAAACAAAATCTTTTTTCTATTTCTTTCTTTTTAAAAATAAATTTATTTATTTGTTTTTGGCTGCATTAGTTCTCCATTGCTGCAGACGGGCTTTCTCTAGTTGCGTCGAGTGGGGGCTACTCTTTGTTGCGGTGCATGGACTTCTCATTGCAGTGGCTTCTCTTGTTGCGGAGCATGGGCTCTAGGCATGTGGGCTTCAGTAGTTGTGGCACATGGGCTCAGTAGTTGTGGCTTGCGGGCTCTAGAGCACAGGCTCAGTAGTTGTGGCGCACGGGCTTATTAGTTGCTCCGCAGCATGTGGGATCTTCCCAGGCCCGGGCTAAAACCCATGTCCCCTGCATTGGCAGGCGGATTCTTAACTACTGCGCCACCAGGGAAGCCCTTATTTTTCTTTTGAGGTTCAACATAGAATCTATTTGATGAATTGAGATGACCCCAACTGAAATGCTCAAATATGGACACCAAGGGTCCCCATGGAGAACCAGACATACCATGAGAGGAAAAGTTTAATGTCAATGTCTTCAGTTTGGTGGGAGATGGGCCACTTTGCAGCTGAAACTGGAAGGTGGCCTTTTCCTACCCATCATGGGATGCTGGGCGGGCCTTGACAACTACTGGAGAAATGTTAAAAGTCCAATTATAATGTACTACTGGCTGAGACTAAGGTGGGGGAGTGAGCTTCATCTTCCTCTAGGAACTGCTATGACCTCTGCAGAGATCTGTTCCAACAGGGTGATGATCGTAGCAGCGCGCCAGGGTGCATCAGACTCTGTGGGAGGACGTTTTTTCACCAGTAACACAATGTTGTGGTGACAGAGGCTCCTGCAGCAGAAAATGAGGTGGGGCATGCGACAGCAGCCTGGTCAGATTCTCCATATTCTCCATCTCTCTGGTGTTTGGAAACAGAAATAACCCTTTTGGATGATGAAAACCCTGGGGTTCCTGGACAGTTGGGGGATGGATGAAGAAATGCATCCTGTGAAGTAAAGTGACTTTCTGATTCCATTCCACAAATGTTTTTTGGAAAGCCTATAGCGCTGCAGCTCTATGTCAGGAAGGGGGGAAAGATGGAATTCTGCTACAACCTTCAAAGGGTTTCATAGATCTAATTTGTTACTTAAACTGACAAAACAAAGCATTAGTTGCCTGAGCCCAAAGGAAATTACCAGGGTCCATGTCTCTTTCATTCATTCTGGATTCTGCAAAATCTACAGCAACTCCCTAAATCTTCTTCAGCAACCTTTCTTTTGCCCCACCCCAGGGCTGCACTGTTTCCCCATTCCTGGTTTTAGGATACAGTTACAAAGACGCCCTGTCAAGAGTAGCAGAAAAATACTTCCATCAAGTAACTTTAAACATATGACCCATAACCAGCTTCCTCTACTAGTTCATCAGAAGTTAATATTCTTAAATAAACCTATGAGTGTTACGTGTCTTATGTAAGTGCCACAGTTATACAGCATTCCATTTTGTGCAGGTTAAGAGCAATAATTTTTTAAATGTAGAAATGCCAGATAAGACACAATTTTTAGAACTCTAAATTGGCAATTTTTTTCTTAAAAAAAAAAAAACAAAGGGCTTCCCTGGTGGCGCAGTGGTTGAGAGTCCGCCTGCCGATGCAGGGGACACGGGTTCGTGCCCCTGTCCGGGAAGATCCCACATGTCGTGGAGCGGCTGGGCCCGTGAGCCATGGCCGCTGAGCCTGCGCGTCCGGAGTCTGTGCTCCGCAACGGGAGAGGCCACAACAGTGAGAGGTCCGCGTAACGCAAAGAAAAAAAAACAACCCCAAAACAAAAAAACACTAGAGGAGCTTCCCTGGTGGCGCAGTGGTTGAGGATCTGCCTGCCAATGCAGGGTACACGGGTTCAAGCCCTGGTCCGGGAAGATCCCACATGCCCGCGGAGCAGCTGGGCCCGTGAGCCACAACTACTGATCCTGCGCGTCTGGAGCCTGTGCTCCGCAACAAGAGGGGCTGCGATAGTGAGAGGCCCGCGCACCGCGATGAAGAATGGCCCGCGCTTGCCGTAACTAGAGAAAGCCCTTGCACAGAAACGAAGACCCAACACAGCCATAAATAAATAAATAAATTAAATAAAAATTTTTAAAAAAACAAAACAAAACACTAGAAGCCTCCAAAATGGAAGTGTCTCAGTCCTGTTTCTGTGGAGGACCCTGCAAACTCGCCACTCCTCTCAGAGGCCAGGCTAAGGAAGGCACTGGGGGATCAGCAGTTCTCACACCCCTGTCAACACAGAGCTCTCCCCAGAGACAGAGCAGAAGCTCCACTCCCCATGCCCCTCAGGGCCCTAGGGGGAACAGAAACCTTGAACCTTTCTGCACCTGCCGAGTGCTTGGCACTGTGGGAACCCAGCAACTGACAGCTCCCTGGAGGGGAGCCAGGCCGAGTGGAACACCCAGTCCCACGCTGCAGGCTCCTGGCCAGCTCAGAGCCAGCCGCCAGCTGAGACTGCACTGCTATGTTTTTCAAGGCCCAATTTGGTCGTGAGTCTAATTGTCTTTAGGAATTCTTTTTGTTCTCAACCCAAACAAATTTGAGGCTTGTAACAATCTGGATAATTCAAGAAAAATTGACTTTTTTTCTGGAATCTGTTTCTATGTTCACTGATAATTAAATTTAAAATATACTTTCATTTGGCTGTGTAATAAAATAAACTTTAGATCATCTCCTTTTAAAGTTCAGAGCTTCTTCACTGGGAGCTGAGAATTCCTCACTTGTAAAACGGGCGAAACAAGAGCTTTCATTACATAGGGGTTGTTGTGAGGATTAAGTGAGTTGATATAAGTGAAAAATATAACAGATTATCTGACATAGGATAAGCACTCAATAAATAGTGTGTGTGTGTGTGTGTGTGTGTGTGTGTGTGCATGAGTGTGTTTCAAATTTCACATCCTTACATTAGTGATTCACTGAAGGCTGAAGTGGTTCTTCCACATTGCTTTTTTTACACAAAAGAATGAAATGAGCATGGGATAGTTCTTTTAATGCACATCTTCTCACCAAGTTTTACTTTTTGTTCATTTACTTCCTTCAAAAATAAGGGAAAATAAAACTCAACAATAAGAAAACAAACAACCCAATTTAAAAAACAAGCCAAACATCTGAACAGACACTGCACCAAAAAAGATATACAGATGGCAAATAAGCATATGAAAAGGTGCTCATCATCATTTGTCATTAGGGAATTGCAAATGAAAACAACGAGACACCACTGCTCACCCTTTAGAGGGGCTAAAATCCAAAAAACTGACAATACCATATCCTGATGAGGATTGATTGTGGGATTGCAAAATAGTACAACCACTTTGGAATACAATGTGGCAGTTTCTTGCAAAGCTAAGTATAGTCTTACTAGACAATCTAGCAGACATACTTCTAGGTATTTATCCAACTGATTTGAAAACTTAACATCCACACAGAAATCTGCATGCCAATGTTTATAGTCGTTTTATTCATAATTGCCAAAACCTGAAGTAAACAAGATATGTGTCAGTCGGCAAATGTATAAACAAACTGGTCCATCTCAACAGTGGAATACTACTCAGTAATAAAAAGAAATGAACTATCAAGCCACGAAAAGACATGGATGAATCTTAATTGCATATTGTTAGTGAAAGAAGCCAGTGTGGAAAGTCTACATACAGTATGATTTCAATTATATGCATTCTGGAAAAGGTACAACTATTCAGAGATGTTACATGGATCACTGGTTGCCAAGACTTTGGGGTAAGGAGAGGGTTACATTAATGGAGCACAAAGAATACTTTTAGGGCAGTGAAACTATTCATTATAATACTGCAATGGTGGATACACGATACTATGCATTTCCCAAAAACCATAGAACTTTACAGCTCAAAGAGTGAACCTTAATGTCTGTGAATTTTTAAAAAATCATTTAGGTGATCAGGAATGGGGGGGGGTCTCCAGGTTGGAACACAGAATAAGACAAAAGAATCTAACTGTATTACAAATATATGAAACAACCTCACTGAAAGGAATTGGGGGAGAAGTGTTGTGGGAGAAGCTTCTGGTCTAAGTAACTTGGAAATAGTGGAGTCTGTAAAACTAAAGGTAAAAGAGTCTACATAAGCACTCCTCTAGTTGATAAAGTTTTATCCCACAGGGGAACAGGTTAACGATTCTGAAACCACTATACACGTATACTGGAAACGAACGAGTAAGTAAATAGATAGTGGACAGTGGAAGTCAGGTTTCTCACTATTAGAGTGGGAAGCTACAGATAAGGAAGAGGAAGAGATTAGAATGAGCCATACTGTAATGGATTAGAATTAGAGACACCAATATTAACTCACTATGAGTTTAATAAAGATATAGATGCTTATACTTTGAATTATTTATAGACGTGTGTATACACTAGTTAGCACACACACGTATATTTTCTTGCTCTGTCAGCTGAGATAGCCTAGAGACTATGACACCTCAATAGCAGCCATACACCCTAACACCCAGATCTTGGTATTAAATACTGTTCCTCAATTCAAAGAACCAGGATTCCTTTGAGGACTGGGGCAGAAAATATACAAAAGGAGCCTAGAAAATCTTATAGTGCCAGAAAGTAAAGAAGTGTTAAAACAAAACAAAAATAAAATTGGGGGTATTTTAAAGGGAAAAGAGCACACCAGTGGTCAAAGATGGAAAAATTTGAGCAATAAAATAATTATAACCCAGTTCAATTATAACCCAAATCTAAAATAAATATCTACAAGTCCATAGTGGCAAAAACAAATGATTTAATAAATTAATGGTAGAGAATAGACAAATTTGCAGCACAAAAGGATTTCACTTAGATTATGTAGATACTTCACTCTCAAGGAGGTGGAGCTCAACTGCCCACTCCAGTGTGGGCTGTGCATAATGATTTCCTTCCAAAGAGTACAGTATCAAGGGGAGAACAGGGTAACTTTATAGAGAAGGAACCTGACAAACACTATTTCAGCCAGGTGATCAAGGTCAACATCAACGGTGACAGGTCATGTTGACAGTATGTACCCTTGACATTATGTGATGAAGATGGCCCTTTTCCTCTGTGGTCCTTCTCCCTAAAACTCATAACCCTAGTCTTACTATGAAAAAACATCCGACAAATCCCAAACTGTCAAGGTCATCAAAAATAAGGAAAATCTGAGATGTTGTCACAGCCAAGAGGAGCCTAATAAAACATGAGGATTAAATATAATGTGTTAACCTGGATGAGATCTCGGAACAGAAAAAGAATTCTGGGGAATTCTGACTAAGGTATGGACTTCAGTTAATAATGTATCAATATTGGTTCATTAATTGTGACAAATGTACCCTACTAATGTATGATGTTAACAATAGGGGAAACTGAGTGTGGGATGTATGGGACCTCTCTGTGGTATGTTCACAATATTTCTGTAAATCTAAAACTATTTTAAAATAAAATTTTTATTTAGAAAATAAGGAAAAAAATTTTATTGATTTTTGGCACATTTCCATGCAACAACAAATTACTAACAATTTAGACTTTTAATAATATTTAATAACAATATCTCAAGCTCAGTCAGGTCCTTTTATCTCATATTTAGCATTTTCAAAATTAATACTTTTGTACTTACTATTATTAATTATTTCTCTTGCAAGGGTGAGCATAGGATCTAGGACTTAGAGCATGAACCACGTAAGTCTGGGAAATTGGCTTCAAATTGGGTTACTCAATGACCTTAAAAAAACCTTTCTACTCCCAGTGGGAAATAAATCATGTAAAAAACAATAGTCAATGAGTATTTCTTAAAAACTAATTTTAAAAAAACTAATAAATTTATTGACTCCAAAAAACTCACAAGAAAAATAAAGTCTTCGTGTTCTAATGTCAACTCGGGACCATCAAATTGGCCTGCAATTATTCCATAATCTGTAGCTATTGTTAAGAAATTATTAAGAAAATGGAAGTCATCTCTCATGCCAAAGTCTTAAGGTAATATTAACTACTCACTATGAAGTTCATATGACTTAAAAATAAAGGTGAGTTTGGCCACAGAGTGGTGACAAATTTCTACTCACATTGTATTATGTAAAAAACATTTGGATTCCAGGAGAATATTGGATTCAACTTTAAGGTGCTATTGTTTATTTTCTCTAGGAAAATACTTCACGGAAATAATTATATTCTATCTGTGTGATTCCATCTGTCCGCGCACTCTGTTCTCTCTTTCTTCTGCAGTTAACATTACTGACTTTCAGCTTAAAATTTTATGTGAGATTGCTATGAATTAACAGAGTTGTCACATTTCACTCAAAAAAAGAAAAAGTATTTTGGAAGTAGTTGAAGTTGTCCAGCCATAGTTTTTACATCTCTGTTGGAAAATGTGTAGTAAAACATGCTTTGAAAATAAAATATTTTTCTTTGGGGAACAACTAATGTTTTAAGACATTGTTCCTCACTTGATCCTGTCTCATTTTCAAATCTGAATCAAACCCACTGTGTATCCAGGATAAATGAAATGCAGGAAATTAATTAGTATTGAGTTTCTAATGTACTAAGCCTTTCATTTGTTTTCTCCCCCATTTAACTCTCTCAGTATCCTTATGAGATGATTACTATTATACCGTTTTACTCTTAAGGAAAATACAATTCAAAAGAATCTTTACCATACATATCTAGAGCCTTCTATCTAGTAGAGGTAGTCCTGGATTATATCCCAAGACCACTCTCTGACTACACTGTTGTGGGGTAAAATGTCACTCAGTGAGCTAAAATCATTGAGAATAGGAAATTGTTGAAGTAATGCCCAATACGTTTTTAACAAGAGATCTTTACGAATAAAAAAATTTAAGTTTTTACCGTGTAATACCAGCAAAATAATTTGTTCTGGAAAATTCATCTGGCTTCTTAACATCACACAGATTTTTGGCATTTGGAAGAGGGGACACTATGGTTGTTCCCTTGAGTCCCAAGAGGTCCACTTTACAGAGCAAAGGGCAAGAAGGAAGGAGAGAATTACAAAGCAATTCTCTCTTTTTACTCTTCTCACACTCAGAAGAAGTCAGTTGATGGGACACCTCTCATTCAACAGTTCAAGTCAGAGCTCAAACCAATGTCCAGGACCTGTGGTTGGCAGAAGGGGTTAAGGTTAAATTATGTATTTGGAGAGTAATATAAGTTTTGTTGCATTTGAACATGGAATTCCATGTGGTTATCTGTAAATAAAGACACATACTGAGTTTTGTTTTGTAACACTGCACAGAAATATTTAAACTTACAGTTTTTTAAAGTGAGACAAATTTTAAATTCTTATTGGAACCTTTGAAATGGTTGGGACTACACTGAGTGTTTCACAACTACATAATTAACAGAGTTTTGCACACAAATAAATGTTTATTTTCAGATACCTGTTGGCCATATATATGCTTACTCAACTGGAAAGTGCTGGTCATTAGGTCATCATGAGAGCTATCCTTCAGATATATTTTTGTATGTGCAAACTGTCCTCTTGATATTTTTCCTTAGTCGTTAAAAAACTACCTTCATTTTTTTCCATAAAATTCTACATTGATAGCATTTGCATACTAATAGTTTTCCTAAGTTTAAGTTATATTGGGAATTATCTTAAATGCCTTCATGTGCTATACTTAAAAACAAATTGTAGGTTAGCAAAATGCTTTTAACTTTTGGTAAATTAAAAAATTTATAGGTAAAAAAATGAGAATATGAGACATATATGGGTTATTCATATTGCAATTTACTTCAAGTCATTAAAAAACCTTTAGTGTTCTTATAGATTTTTAAATGTTTTTAATGCATAATAAAGTTTAAATAAGTGTCAGTTAATGTATTTAAAATACATTTATCAATAAACTTGACAAATAAGTTTAACTTTCAAGTTTTCATATAATTAATTAGCTATCTCTCAGGAATGATTCTTGTGGTGGACATATCAGAATCACTTGCATTTAATAAAACTTAATTAATTCTAACTTCACCACTCCTTGGTTCCCAATCCTTCTCCACTCCTACTTCTTGAACCCCTGATATTTATGGGCATATGTCAAATCCCTCAGGTATACAGGAGTAGGATAAAAGGTTTATACCTAATGCTTAAATAACCAAATTTTATTTCTTGCTACTGAATTATCACAAGCAACTGGGTCCTCTTCATTTCTTCTTTTCCTCTTCATTATAAAATAATTTTCTAGAAAAGGTTGGGTTCATATTAATTTAGCAAAGTAGGGCTTGAAACACATCATTCTACTAATTAGTCTAAGAGAGAGAGATTACATCAGAAAAGAATACCTAAATGCATACATTTCAAAAAATAAACAATGGTAATTCTAATAATGAGTCCATGCTTCCAATTGTGCCTGATTTCTATGCACTGTATTAGAAGAAGAATCAGAGATTCTCATCATTTTTCATCCCTAGCCTAGTTTCGAGAAAAAAATTATGCTAATTCTCATCAGGTGTTCATTTTTGATACTAAGTCAGGAGAGTCACAGAGAACACAGTTCTCTTTGTGTGCCTCATACTACAGGGAAATATGCACTTAGTCACTCAATCAGTAAGAATGAGTAATTTTTAAGTTTCCCAGTGTCTAGTTCTTTGATCTGACAAGTGTAAAACAAGTAAAAGTTAAATTATAGGCATTAAATTTGAAGTTAATATTAACTTTCAATTCTATTTCTGAATAATATTCTGATCAAATTAAAAATAGGAATTAATGCAGTATATTTATATACAGCACCTTTTTGGCATATAATTAAATTTAACTCATTTCAGTGAATCTCTATCAGGGCCCCTCACACAGGAAGCTGGAGGGTCCTTTAGCCCAGGCCTCAGGTGATGCACAGTCCCAGGGATACCCTGGCAAGACTGAAAGAAGATAGTTGCTATACAAGGTTAAACTTGAGTCCAGTTACTAGACCACATCAGCTGAAGTGTACTATGAGTTAAATGTTTTAAAAATCCTATGATTATCTCATGAACATCACAATTACTTTGGGGATTATTGTGGGCATTCATATGTTTTAATTGCATCCATTTATCAACATAACATTTTAAATGCACCACAATTTTGTAACCCTGGCATTTTTAATATACTGAGGGCCTCAAAAATGCAAATGGCCCTAGCCTCTCTGAATATCTGACAGGTTCTGCCAGCTGCAAGGCACCATGCTGTTCTCTGGGGACAAGAAGACATAGTCCCTGCTCTCAACAAGCTTACTGTCAGCAGAAAAAAAGAATCAAATACAAAAATACCTATTATAGATAATAGAATAAGATAAGGGCCATTCTAGAGATGCAAATAGCCGTGAGATTCAATGGCACCAAAATCTATTTCCAGTTAAGAATTAAAATATCTTTAAGAGGAGGTGTCATTGAAGATGGATCTTGAAAAACAAGGCACTACTGACAGTCAGAGATGAGTGAGAAAGACATGAATGGAGAGGGACATCTTTAGAACAGCACTGTTTGGTTGGTGTGTAAAAAGCAGAGGAGGAAGTGAACATGGAAAATCAGTTTGGGACCAGGTAGTTCAGAGTCACAAATGGCAGGGTAAGGAGTCCCACTCCTACTCTCATTGGCAAAAGAAAGTGAGTATGGGGTTTTCAACAAGGAAGTAACATCATCATGCTGCCTTTTAGGAAGATAAAACTGGAATAAATACACACGGTGGCCTAGTGAATCAGGAAAAGATGGTATGGGAAATCAGTGTGGAGGCTGGCTTGCAGCCCTCAGCCTGAAGATTCATCACTCTTTGCCTAACCCGAAGAACTTCCTTTTTCCTCAGTCTTGAAGACCCTTTCTTATATTCTCCCTCCACCTAAGCTATAAGCTTACGTACAGGGGGTGATCAGAAGAAGTTCTCTTTTGTTCAGGGTTTTGAGACACTCCTTATTAAGACCAGGGGGATTTCTCATCAAAGGTACGATTTTCTTCCGCACCCAGCTTGGTTCCTTTAAAAGAAGCAGATCTTATCCTATTATATATTTATTGTGCATAGTCAGGAAATTCAATACCAATTCACAATACCAGGAAGCATTTAGTCCAAGAAAACTAAGTGACATACATCACTGCTTCCATTTGCTCAATAAAGTTAGTATTAAGAGTCACTCAAGTCAAAGTTGTTTTTTTCTTTTCCATCGAATAAATGAAGAATAGAACTGGCCTTTCCAAGAATGAGATTATTTTTCTAGTTTTTCCTTTTACTGAAGACTCCATTTTTTTCAACTGTACATGATCCCCTAGCCTAGTTCAATAAATGGATTAAATTTAGGAATAGTCTATGACTTTGTAATTATCGCTAACACTTACAAAGCACTCACTATGTGCCGGTAGTGTTCTAAGCACTATATATAACTTCGCTTGGCAGTTTAAAAAAAAAAAAAGAAAAAGATTCTTACAGATGAGGTTCATAGAGGAGGAAAGAAAGAATTCCTAGCACTTGGAATAAGTAGCATGGCTATTTCTCTTCCCAATGGTAGAACTTATTCAGTTTCTTCCTGCTCCTGTACTTCCAGAACAATGGTATAATTCAAACAGAGAAGGCAAAAATCCAAGCTGCCACTTGACTTCTGATTTAACAAAGGTTACGTGGAAGCTGTCCTGAGCTGTTGCATTACATAGTTTATCATACCATCTAATGTTTTGAAAAGGATGTTTTATTATTGATTAAACAAATTTAAAGTTGCAAGAGAAAACATCTTAATATACCTACAAAAACTATATTTAAACATTCCCATGAGGTACACTACTACAAGAAAGAGAAAAAAAAAACCTCTACTGCATTGAGCTTGAGTTTCCTTTAGTTTTATTTTATTTTATTTTATTTGTTAAACATCTTTGTTGGAGTATAATTGCTTTACAATGGTGTGTTAGTTTCTGCTGTATAACAAAGTGAACCAGCTATATGTATGCATATATCCCCATATCCCCTCCCTCTTGCGTCTCCCTCACACTCTCCCTATCCCACCCCTCTAGGTGGTCACAAAGCACCGAGCTGATCTCCCTGTGCTATGTGACTGCTTCCCACTAGCTATGTATTTTACATTTGGTAGTGTATATATGTCCACGCCACTCTCTCACTTCATCCTAGCTTACCCTTCCCCCTCCCCTTGTCCTCAAGTCCATTCGCTACATCTGCGTCTTTATTCCTGTCCTGCTCCTAGGTTCTTCAGAACAATTTTTTTCTTCAATTTTGTTTTAAAAGACACATTAGTTGATTGAAAAGCTGCAAACTATGCTTAACAACCCTGCATATTGAAGTAATGACCAAATAACTGTATTAAGATACATATGTAAAATATACAATAAACATATCCATAATTGAATTAGAAAATCAAAATAAAAGAGGTTTAACTAATCAGCATTATCCAAAATAAGGAGCATGGTAGACATATAACCTCAAAATGCAAATTAATTCCTATTTTTCAATACAATCACTGATTTATAAACTTAAAAATTCAAATAATTTCATTTGAAATTCATTAATTAAGCCAAATATACCTATAAAGAGTGAAATTTATACCTAAATGTCTTTCAAAATAGAATAGCCAAAGAGAAAGCAAAATAACCTGCTTTGTAAACATTTCGGAAAAGTGTTTAAATAGTTTGAATCAAGACCAGGAAGAGATACCTATATTTTCTTCTCTCTTCCTCGCCTGCCCTCTGCTGGCAAAATAGAGAAAAGTGAAGAGTAAAGAAGCCTCACACGACATACTGAAAAAGTATTATTTTTAAACAAGAAATGTACTATAGAGTTATATATATAATTTTCCATAAGATTAATTTGCCATCATATTATCTCACCACTCATATGTGAGTTAATATTGGAATAAAAAAATAATGTTTAGAACTTGGAAATATTTCAGTATTTAAAATAGTTCAGATAAATGACCATGTTAAAATAAGAATATAAACATAAAAACATGTCAGAGTGAGAGATACTTTATGTCATCTACATCCTTGCTGACAAGTTAAACATGGACTAGGTGAGTTTCATTAGCAGCACTCATAACTGTTTGAATGACTGTAACCAAAAGGGTCTGATTACTGGATCACTGTGAGCCAGGACAGAGGGTGGTCTGCAGGGCTTTTTCTCTGGTCCTCCCTAAATAGCATTCCCATTAATGCTGAGAATGAATAATAGTGAATCCCAATCTATAAAGATCTCAACTAACTGGACATTGAACCAATTCTACCACAGTAAAATAAAACAGGAATTACTACATTGGTCCACAAGTTGCACAAGCATGAGGTTCATAGTGGTACTATTTGTGAAAGAGACTTGCACATTTTAGATATTAGCAAAGTTAAAGTAAGTCTACAGGGTGATACAAGTTTTCCCCCAAGTTTTCACATAAGTGGAACTCTACAGTCTGTTCTCTTTAGAGTCTGGCTTCTTTCTCTCAAATTATGTTTGCGGGATTCATCCATACTGTTGTATGTAAAAGTAGTGCACTCATTATCATTGCTATATAGTATCCCATCATATGTATATGCTTATCCATTCTATTCTTAATGAATGTTTGGATTTTACAGTTTTTGCACTTTTTTTAGGATATCTAGGAGTAGAAAATCTGGGTCATGAGTTTTACATATGCTCAATTTTAGTAGAAATCTCCATAGTTTTCCAAGTGTTATATCATTTCATAATTTATGCTCTAACAACAGTAGTTCTAGTTGTTGGGAGTTCTAGTTGTTCTACATCTAAGATAACACTTGGCATAACCATGTTTTTTTTCCTTTTTTAATTTTAGTCATTTCGGTGAGTAGTGGTATCTCATTGTGGGGTTTGATTATTAATAATTTTGAGTCCATTTTTATATGTTTATTGACCAACTGAATGTGTTCACTTGTGAAACACTTGTTCAACACATCTGCTCATTTTTCCACTAGATTATGTGTTCTCTCTCCCTCTCTCTTATTGATTGTTGGAAGTTCTTCATATATCTGGATATAAGTTCTTCATCTGATATAACATATTGCAAATATCCTCTTCCCTTTGGTGGGTTTACTTTCACTCTTTTAATGATATCATCTGATGAAAGAAGTACCTAATTTTTTTTAAATAAATTTCTTTATTTTATTTACTTATTTATGGCTACATTGAGTCTTCATTGCTGAGTGTGGGCTTTCTCTAGTTGCAGCGAGCAGGGGCTACACTTCGTTGCAGTGTGCAGGCTTCTCATTAGGGTGACTTCTCTTGTTACAGAGCAGGGGCTCTAGGCGCACGGGCTTCAGTAGTTGTGGCAGGCAGGCTGAGTAGTTGTGGCCCGTGGGCTCTAGAGCGCAGGCTCAGTAGTTGTGACGCATGGGCTTAATTACTCTGCGGCATGTGGGATCTTCCCGGGCCAGGGATCGAACCTGTGTCCCCTGCATTGGCAGGCAGATTCTTAACCATTGCGCCACCAGGGAAGTCCCAAGAAGTACCTAATTTTAATGAAGTCCTTCATTAATCTTTTCCTTTATAGTTGAGTACTTTTGTATTCTGCTAGAAATATACAAGTGTCTTTTGGGCAAAATCCAGGTTTACTTCTCCAAGCATTTTGGCCTCTCAAGTCCTGGCTGCTAATCATGCTAAGCAGGGAAGGGAAGGGGTAGGAAATACATAATGCTGTCTTCAAATATTTGAAAGGCTATCATAGGGATGAAAACATTAGGTTGGCCCTGCATAGTGCCCTGAAAGAAATAAGAGCTTAGGTTGGAAAGTAACAACATAAAATTGTATATCTGACTAGCCCAATAATGAAAAGAGATATTGTACTTTCTCCCTGTCACTGGACGTGTTGAAGTACCAGCTGATGCATAGTTTTCTGGAAACATACATTCTAAAAGATAACCTTTAAGCCAATCCATGTGACTTTAAGAGTGTGGCTATAGCATGTGATGTAGAACAGAATAGTTGCCCTATATGCCACCAGCTTAAAGAAATTAGGGTTGAACTTCCACAATATCCTTATTTAACTCCTAATAGAATTCACAAATCTTTATAAATTCTTACTTGCAACTATTTATATTTTCAGTCTCTATGACCTCCACTTTTTAAAATAGTATAGTAATTCCCTTCACCTTAAATTTTCATTTTGAAAGTTTTTAAGGGAAAATCTCTACCTCTAATATTCCAGGATTTGTCAAATAAGATTCTATTTATCCTAAGCATAGGCTTCAGAATTTAACTCCAGTCCTTTTCCCATTCTACCTTCATCTATACAGAAGAAAAAAAATTTCTGTTAACTGATAACATGGCAGTAAATGTCCTTCAATTCTTTGTTTATTCTAAAATGCATTCTCCAGCATATTCTCCATACATTCTCCTATAGCTCTATGTATTCCTTGAAGTTCAGTATCAAAAATATATAAATATTACGAGAGAGAACATCCTACTAAGATAGCACTGTACTGTCTTGCTTAACCCTAGAGATAGACAGACCTAGTTCAGATTCTATCCCTACCATATTCTAAACCATGTTACTTAAACTTTCTAGGCCCCAGTGTTCTCATCCATAAACTGGAGATAATAATATTACCTACCCCATTGGTTGTTGTGAGGTTTAAATGAGATATTGCCCATAAAATTTAACATAGTGCGTGACTGGCAGCATACTCTTTCCTTTAAAAAAAGTATATGTGGTGGAATATTATTCAGCTGTAAAAAGAATGACATTCTGCTACAACTTGGATGAACCTTGAAAACATTATGCTAAGTGAAATAAGTCAGACACAAAATGATAGATATTGTATGATTCCACTTATAGAAGATATCTGGACTAGGGAAATTCATAGAAACAGAAAGTAGAATACAGGTTACCAGGGGCTGGAGGGAGAAGGAAACAGGGAGTTACTGTTTAATGGATACAGTGCTTCTATTTGGGATGATAAAAAATTTATGGAACCGGATGATGGGGATGGTTGCACATTGTGAATGTACTTAGTGCCACTGAATTATACCATTAAAAATGGTTTAAATGGTACATTTTATGGTATGTATATTTTACCAGAATAAAACAAATTAATTAATTTAAAATTTTTTAATGAGACACCATTTTTAACTTCCCAAAATCTCTAAGCAAGGTCTACAGTGACTCTTATAAGATCATGTCCCTACAATGATAATTTGGATTCTTTCTAGGCTTAGATTATATCTTATACTTAGCCATACCAAAGTTTAACTCTCTTCTTTCTGTCCTCCCTCCCATAATTCCAGACTTTAAAAATCTCTTTCTTAAGCTTTTCCACATCTATAAAGCATTTATTATATGATTGTGAACTTAGACATTTAATATAAGTGCCTCATCTATAAAATTTTTGAACTAACATCAGCACTTCTTACGGGGAGAGCCAACTACGAAACTTTACTTTTTAAATAAGTAACTGCCCTGACTCTTTGTTACTGGTCTCTAAATCAGTTCCTAAACAAAGCAAATCTTTCCCTCCAACCCTATACCAACCCTATAGTGTGTGTCTTAAGAAATAGTTTCTGGGGTGTTTGTGTATGTGTGTGTGTGTGTGTGTGTGTGTGTGTGTGTGTGTTGGGATGTGTGTGGGGAATGGGGGGAGCACAGCAAGGAGAAGGAAGACTTTATCAAAGGTATTTTTTCTAATGTTAATAAGTTATATCTATTTGTTCCTCTTATTTCAGATAGTTATTTAATCATTCCACTCAACTCAACTTGATTGGGTGGCATGATTTCCCATTACGTAAATCATACAGTTCATCTGCAAATAGACTGTGTTTGCTTAAATGTTCAACAATTATACCATTCATTACAAATTCTACCAGCTTCCCTGCCCTTGAAGTAAAAGTAAGCAATCTGTAATCAAAAAGGACCTCCACTGGAATGCTTTGTGTAGATCGATTGCACAGAAGTTATTTGTAATGATAAGATTTACACTTAGTCAGCTAATAGTAGTAGATTAATACGTGCTTGGAAAAATGAAGTCCTTCATGAGCACCACCTAGCCAAATTATTTCATTTCTTAATCTTTGTATTATTTCCTATTCCTAGTCAGATATTTTATAATATATCCTTATTATTATATATACATTTAAAAATCCTGGATGGACATGGAATTTGCTCCACAAAAACTATATATTACTACTGGTACTTAATAGGTACCTGAAAACTAGAGGCAAAAACTTGTAATACTCTGGAATAGAAAAAAATATATATGCTCTTCCACTAATCCTAGTTTTCTGTTACCAGAAAGTATTCCAATTTTGCTTTTACTTTTCCAATTGCTTTTACTGATGTAACTTTCATTAACAGAAAAAATGCAAAATAGTAAATCTAATTTTAGCCAGAGGATTACATTCTCAAATTTCTACTGGACATCCTTGGGCTAGCAGCAGCCCAAGCAGTGATTACAAAAATTTATCTATGTTCAGCTTTAAAATACTCTCAGTAAAAAGAACACAGTATAAGAGCTACTGAGTCTGATCACAAGATGTGTTCATCACAGGGATTCAATCTATTGTCCTATCCATTTACATGAGCAGTCAAGGAACCTTCTGGGAGAGAATTTCTACTAAGGAAAGAGAGAACTGAGTAAACTCTCTTGGTACAAAAAAAGAAAAAGGCAGTGTATTGTGGTGGTTAGAAAATGGGATTAGGAGTCTTAGGTCAGGTTCCCTAGAAGGGCCTGAGGTGAGCTTTATTAGGGTGTACTCTCAAAAGTGAAGGATAGGATAGGTCAGAAGAAGCAAGAGAGGGGCCCAGATAGAGACTAGTTTCAGTTTGACCCAACAGGAAAGCTCCAGAGCACAAACTGTACCACAGAATTATCCTTACCTTGAGGCAAGTGGTCAGACCTTTGTAACCCTTATAATCTAGTCATTGGTCAAGAGCTACTAGTAGGGACAGGAGGAATCAGTCTTCCAGGAGAGTAACTTGCTGAGTTAGCAGCCCACAGTCATATCAGCTGAGGATGGGATGGCCAGCAGGGTAAAGTGGATCCAGTTGCAGCATCAACATCTACTGCAGGGTCCAAATGACCAGGCTTTTAGTCCCACATGTAGCTACTAGCTATACAACACTTGGAAATTATTTAGGCTTTCTGAACTTGGGTTCTTTACCTATAAAACTGGGGAGAATAACACTTACCTCTCAAGGTTGTTTTGAAAACTTAAAAAATGTATATATAGTACTTGGGCTGGTACTGATCAAAGTGCTCAACAAATAAATGCTTTTAAAAATGCTAAGTAGCTAGAAGGCAAGAATGATTGAAAGAATAGCATGGTTTATTTCAAATGAATATGGTACTTGGCAAAGCTCTACAAGTAAGAAAATATTTTGGGGTGCCCTTCCAACAGAGTATTGCACAATAAAGGTATTCTTACCTGTTTTTACAAATTTCTGTGTAATCACCAAGTCTCCAGTGACTCAGCGGTAGCACTCAGTGAAAGAGACAAAGTGGTGCGGTGAATGGTGTGATTCTCATGAGAGCAACAGCCTTGCCCAAAAGGCACAGAATAGTTGGCAGAAGTTGCAGCATCCAGCAGAAAGGAAATAGAATAGGAAGAAAAAATGGTTGAGCCTATGCCATAGCTGACAAACTTGTTATTCAGGACATAAGAGACACAGGGTGGAGGCGGATGCCTAGCACAAGGCTCAGTAGCAAGGGTGGTGATGGTAAGAGTTAACCAAAGAAGAACAGCACTAGATCGCTAGGGGGCACTGCTCTGTCATATTTATTGATGTAGGACATGGTTGACTAGCTTACAGCTACTGGGTCAGCGAAAACATTTGTGACTGGCAACAACTTCAGTAGACTTGCCTTCAGCACTATTCGGTCTTAAGATACAACAGGGAATAAAACACAGATGCCTGCTATAGGAGCTTATACTCTAGCAGGGAATAAACATAATAAATAAGCAAATAATATATACTGTAGTATGTTAGAAGGTGGTAACTGCTATGGAATAAAAAAAAACATGGAGTAAGGTAAGGCATGTCAGAGGGTGAAGGAGCAGGTTGGAGTATTAAACAGAGTGATCATGTAATGTACAGCATGGAATACAGTTAACAATACTGTATTGTATATTTGAAAGTTGCTAAGAGAGTAGATCAAAATTTCCCATCACAAGAAAAAAAATTGTAACTACATATGTGTGGTGAGGGATGTGAACTAAACTTATTGCAGTAATCATTTCTTAATATATATATGTCATATGTTATACAACTAAAACTTATTCAATGTTATATGTCAATTATACCTCAATTTAAAAAATATAGGGCAGTCATAATAGGCCTTAGGGAGAGGGTAAAACTTGAGCAAAGACATAAAGGAAGTGAAAATATTAGCTTAGTAGATATCGTGGGAGAGCATTTCAGACAGAAGAAACAGCCACAGCAAAGAAATTTAAGTCAGAAGAGACTACTGTGTTTAAGAAAAAACACGAGAGGAATAATCAAGGAGGAGAGTGATATGAAATGAGGTCACAAGGGTAAGAGAAAGAAGCAACGTGTGCAGCAGGGGATTCAAAGTGGAGGGACAGATCGGGGGATACCTTCAAGATGGCGGAAGAGTAAGACGTGGAGATCACCTTCCTCCCCACAAATACACCAGAAATACATCTACATGTGGAATAGCTCCTACAGGACACCTACTGAATGCTGGCAGAAGACCTCAGACTTCCCAAAAGGCAAGAAATCCCCCACGTACCTGGGTAGGGCAAAAGAAAAAAGGAAAAACAGAGACAAAGAATAGGGAAAGGTTTCCACACACTAGGAAGCCCCTTCGTGGGTGGAGACTGTGGGCGGCGGAGGGGGAAAGCTTCAGAGCCATGGCAACAGGGGTGTGCAGGGCAAAGCAGAGAGATTCCCGCACAGAGGATCGGTGCCGACCAACACTCACCAGCCCAAGAGGCTTTGTTCACCCACTGGGACAGGCGGGGGCTGGGAGCTGAGGCTCGGGCTTTGGAGGTCCGAGCGCAGGGAGAGGACTGGGGTTGGCTGCGTGAACACAGCCTGAAGCGGGCTAGTGCGTCACAGCTAGCTGGGAGGAGGTCTGGGGAAAAATCTGGAGTTGGCTAAGAGGCAAAAGACCATTGCTTTGGGGTGCGTGAGGAGAGGGGATTCAGAGCACAGCCTTAATGAGCTCCAGAGACATGCACGAGCCACGGCTACCAGCGCGGACACCAGAGGCGGGCATGAGATGTTAAGGCTGCTGCTGCAGCCACCAAGAAGCCTGTCACTATCTACACCTCCCCTTCCAGGAGCCTGTGCAGCCCGCCACTGCCAGGGTCTCGTGATCCAGGGACAACTTCCCTGGGAGAACACACGGCTCACCTCAGGCTGGTGCAATGTCATGCCAGCCTCTGCCACTGCAGGCTTACCCTGCATTCCGTACCCCTCCCTCCCATGGGCCTGAGTGAGCCAGAGCCCCCTAATCAGCTGCTCCTATAACCCCGTTCTGAGCAAAGAACAGACACCCTCAGGCAGCCTGCACACAGAGGTGGGGCCAAATCCAAAGCTGAACCCCAGGAGCTATGTGAACAAAGAAGAGAAAGGGAAATCTCTCCCAGCAGCCTAAGGAGCAGTGGATTAAATCTCCACAATCAAGTTGATGTACCCTGCATCTGTGGAATACCTGAATAGACAACGGGTCATCCCAAAATTGAGTCAGTGGACTTTGGGAACAATGATATATATATTTTTTCCCTTTTTCTCTTTGTGAGCGTGTATGTGTATGCTTTCTTGTGTGATTTTTTTCCGTATAGCTTTGCTTTTACCCTTTGTCCTAGGGTTCTGTCTGTCCGTTTTTGTTTTTTTTTTTTTTTGTCTGTTTTGTTTTTTAGTATAGTTTTTAGTGCTTGTTATAATTGGTGGATTTGTTTTTTGGTTTTCTTGCTCGCTTCTTTCTTGCTTGCTATTTTGCTTCCTGTTTTTAAATTACTTTTTAATTTTTAAATTTTTAATAATTATATTTTATTTACTAAATAAATGTTTAATTTAAAAAATTTATTTTTAAATAAATTTTTTAATTTATTAACTAATTTTATTATTTTAATAACTTTCTTTTCTTTTTTTCTTTCCTTTTTTTCTCCTTTTCTTCTGAGCCATGTGGCTGACATGGTCTTGGTACTGTGGCCGGGTGTCAGGCCTGTTCCTCTAAGGTGGAAGAGCCAAGTTCAGGATATTGGTCCACAAGAGACCTACTGGCTCCATGTAATACCAAATGGTAAAAGCTAACCAGAGATCTCCATCGAATGCTAACACCCAGCTCCACTCAATGACCAGCAAGCTACAGTGCTGGACACCCTATGCCAAACAACTAGCAAGACAGGAACACAACCCCACCCATTAGCAGACAGGCTGCCTAAAATCATAATAAGGTCACAGACACCCCAAAACACACCACCGGATGTGGTCCTGCCCACCATAAAGACAAGATCGAGCCTCATCCACCAGAACACAGGCACTAGTCCCCTCTACCAGGAAGCCTACACAACCCACTGAACCAACCTTAGCCACTGGGGGCAGACACCAGAAACAATGGGAACTAAGAACAGACAGCCTGTGAAAAGGAGACCCCAAACACAGTAAGTTAAGCAAAATGAGAAGACACAGAAACACACAGCAGATGAAGGAGCAAGGTAAAAACCCACCAGACCAAACAAATCTAGGAAATAGCAAGTCTACCTGAAAAAGAATTCAGAGTAATAATAGTAAAGAAGATCCAAAATCTTGGAAATAGAATGGAGAAAATACAAGAAACGTTTAACAAGGACCTAGGAGAACTAAAGAGCAAACAAACAATGATGAACAACACAATAAATGAAATTAAAAATTCTCTAGAAGGAATCAATAGCAGAATAACTGAGGCAGAAGAATGGATAAGTGACCTGGAAGGTAAAATAGTGGAAATAACTATTACAGAGGAGAATAAAGAAAAAAGAATGAAAATAATTGAGAACAGTCTCAGAGACCTCTGGGACAACATTAAATGCACCAACATTTGAATTACAGGGCTCCCAGGAGAAGAGAAAAAGAAAGGGACTAAGAAAATATTTGAAGAGATTATAGTTGAAAACATCCCTAATATAGGAAAGGAAATAGTTAATCAAGTCCAGGAAGTGCAGAGTCCCATACAGGATAAAATCAAGGAGAAACACACTGAGACACATATTAATCAAACTATCAAAACTAAAATACAAAAAAAATATACTAAAAGCAGCAAGGGAAAAACAACAAATAACATACAAGGGAATCCCCATAAGGTTAACAGCTGATCTTTCAGCAGAAACTCTGCAAGCCAGAAGGGAATGGCAAGACATGTTTAAAGTGATGAAAGGAAAAAACCTACAACGAAGATTACTCTACCCAGCAAGGATCTCATTCAGATTCGACGGAGAAATTAAATCCTTTACAGACAAGCAAAAAAAGAGAATTCAGCACCACCAAACCAGCTTTACAACAAATGCTAAAGGAACTTCTCTAGGCAGAAAACACAAGAGAAGGAAAAGACCTACAATAACAAACCCAAAACAATTAAGAAAATGGTAATAGGAACATAATATCAATAATTACCTTAAATGTAAATGGATTAAATGCTCCAATCAAAAGACATAGACTGGCTGAATGCATATAAAAATATATATATTTTTATATATATATAAAATATATATATATCCTGTCTACAAGAGACCCACTTCAGACCTAGGGACACATACAGACTGAAAGTGAGGGGATGGAAAAAGATATTCCACGCAAATGGACATCAAAAGAAAGCTGGAGTAGCAATTCACATATCAGACAAAATAGATTTTAAAATAAAGACTATTACAAGAGACAAGGAAGGACACTACATAATGATCAAGGGATCAATCCAAGAAGAAGATACAACAATTATAAATATTTATGCACCCAACATAGGAGCAACTCAATACAAAGGGCAAATGCTAACAGCCATAAAAGCGGAAATCGACAGTAGCACAACCATAGTAGGGGACTTTATTAGCCCACTTTCACCAATGCACAGATCATCCGAAATGAAAATAAATAAGGAAACACAAGTTTTAAATGACACATTAGACAAGATGGACTTAATTGATATTTATAGGACATTCCATCCAAAAACAACAGAATATACTTTCTTCTCAAGTGCTAATGGAACATTCTCCAGGATAGATCATATCTTGGGTCACAAATCAAGTCTTGGTAATTTTAAGAAAATAGAAATCATATCAGGTATATTTTCCAACCACAACCCTGTGAGACTAGATATCAATTACAGGAAAAAATCTGTAAAAAATACAAACACATGGAGGCTAAACAATACACTACTTAATAACGAAGAGATCACTGAAGAAATCAAAGAGGAAATCAAAAAGTACCTAGAAACAAATGACAATGAAAACACGACGACCCAGGGCTTCCCTGGTGGCGCAGTGGTTGAGAGTCTGCCTGCCGATGCAGGGGACGCGGCTTCATGCCCCAGTCCGGGAAGATCCCACATGCCGCGGAGTGGCTGGGTCCGTGAGCCACGGCTGCTGAGCCTGCGCATCTGGAGCCTGTGCTCCACAACGGGAGAGGCCACAACAGTGAGAGGCCCGTGTACCGCAAAAAACAAACTAACAAACAAACAAAAAAAACCACGACGACCCAAAACCTATGGGATGAAACAAAAGCAGTTTAAGGGGAAGTTTACAGCAATACAATCCTACCTCAAGAAACAAGAAACATCTCAGATACACAACCTAACCTTACACCTAAAGCAATCAGAGAAAGAAGAACAAAAAATACCCAAAGTTAGCAGAACGAAAGAAATCATAATGATCAGATCAGAAATAAATGAAAAAGAAATGAAGGAAACAGTAGGAAAGGTCAATAAAACTAAAAGCTGGTTCTTTGAGAAGATAAACAAAATTGATAAACCATTAGCCAGACTCATCAAGAAAAAAAGGGAGAAGACTCAAATCAATGGAATTAGAAATGAAAAATGAGAAGTAACAACTGACACTGCAGAAATCCAAAGGATCATGAGAGATTACTACAAGCAACTGTATGCCAAAAAAATGGACAACCTGGAAGAAATGGACAAATTCTTAGAAATGCACAACCTTCAGAGACTGAACCAGGAAGAAACAGAAAATATAAACAGACCAATCACAAGCACTGAAATTGAGACTGTGATTAAAAATCTTCCAATGAACAAAAGCCTAGAACCAGATGGCTTCACAGGAGAATTTTATCAAACATTTAGAGAAGAGCTAACACCTATCCGTTTCAAACTGTTCCAAAATATGGCAGAGGGAGGAACACTCCCAAAATCATTCTATGAGGCCACCATCACCCTGATATCAAAACCAGACAAAGATGTCACAAAGAAAGAAAACTACAGGCCAATATCACGGATGATCATAGATGCAAAAATCCTCAACAAAATACTAGCAAACAGAATCCAAAAGCACATTAAATGGATCATACACCATGGTCAAGTGGGGTTTATCCCAGGAATTCAAGGATTCTTCAATATATGCAAATCAATCAATGTGATACACCATATTAACAAACTGAAGGATAAAAACCATATGATCACCTCAATAGATGAAGAAAAAGCTTCCAACAAAATTCAGCAAAGATTTATGATAAAAACCCTCCAGAAACTAGGCATAGAGGGAACTTACCTCAACATAATAAAGGCCATATATGACAAACCGACAGCCAACATCATTCTCAATGGTGAAAAACTGAAACCATTTCCACTAAGATCAGGAACAAGACAAGGTTGCCCAGTCTCACAACTATTATTCACCATAGTTTTGGAAGTTTTAGCCACAGCAATCAGAGAAGAAGAAGAAATAAAAGGAATCCAAAAAAGAAAAAGTAAAGCTGTAACTGTTTGCAGATGATATGAGACTATACATAGAGAATCCTAAAGACGCTATCAGAAAACTACTAGAGCTAATCAACGAATTTGGTAAAATAGCAGGATACAAAATTAATGCACAGAAATCTCTTGCATTTCTATACACTAATGATGAAAAATGTGAAAGAGAAATTAAGGAAACACATCCATCACCATTGCAACAAAAAGAATGAAATACCTAGGAATAAACCTACCTAGGGAGACAAAACACCTGTATGCAGAAAACTGTAAGACACTGATGAAAGAAATTAAAGATGATACCAACAGAGAGATATACCATGTTCTTGGATTGGAAGAATCAATATTGTGAAAATGACTATACTACCCAAAGCAATCTACAGTTTCAGTGCAATCCCTATCAAATTACCAATGGCATTTTTTACAGAACTAGAACAAAAAAATCTTAAAATTTGTATGGAGACACAGAAGACCCCAAATAGCCAAAGCAGTCTTGAGGGAAGAAAATGGAGCTGGAGGAATCAGACTCCTTGACTTCAGACTATACTACAAAGCTACAGTAATCAAGACAATATGGTACTGGCACAAAAACAGAAGCATAGATCAATGGAACAGGATAGAAAGCCCAGAGATAAACCCACACACCTATGGTCAACTAATTTATGACAAAGGAGGCAAGGATATAGAATGGAGAAAAGACAGTCTCTTCAATAATTGGTGCTGGGAAAATTGGACACCTATGTGTAAAAGAATGAAATTAAAACACTCCCTAACACCACACACAAAAATAAACTCAAAATGGAATAGAGACCTAAATGTAAGACGAGACACTATAAAACTCTAGAGGAACAACAGGGAGAACACTCTTTGACATAAATCACATCAAGATCTTTTTTGATCTACCTCCTAGAGTAATGGAAATAAAAACAAAAATAAACAAATGGGACCTAATGAAACTTAAAAGCTTTTGCAAAGCAAAGCAAATGACAAACAAAATGAAAAGACAACCCTCAGAAAGGGAGAAATTATTTGCAAACGAATCAACGGACAAAGGATTAATCTCCAAAATATATAAACAGCTCATGCAGCTCAATATTAAAAAAACAAACAACCCAATCCAAAAATGGGCAGAAGACCTAAATGGACCTTTCTCCAAAGAAGACATACAGATGGCCAAGAAGCACATGAAAAGCTGCTCAACATCACTAATTATTAGAGAAACGCAAATCAAAACTACAATGAGGTATCACCTCGCACCGGTTAGAATGGGCATCATCAGAAAATCTACAAACAACAGATGCTGGAGAGGGTGTGGAGAAAAGGGAACCCTCGTGCACTTTTGGTGGGAATGTAAATTGATTCAGCCACTATGGAGAACAGTATGGAGGTTCCTTAAAAAACAAAAAATAGAATTACCACATGACCCAGCATTCCCACTACTAGGCATATGCCCAGAGAAAGCCATAATTCAAAAAGACACATGCACCCCAATGTTCATTGCAGCACTATTTACAATAGCTAGGTCATGGAAGCAACCTAAATGCCCATTAATACACAAATGGATAAAGAAGATGTGGTACATATATACGATGGAATATTACTCAGCCATAAAAAGGAATGAATTTGGGTCATTTGTAGAGACATGGATGAATCTAGAGACTGTCATACAGGGTGAAGTAAGTCAGAAAGAGAAAAACAAATATCGTATATTAGTGCATATATGTGGAACCTAGAAAAATGGTACAGATGAACACGTTTTCAGAGCAGAAGTTGAGACACAGATTTAGAGAACAAACGTATGGACACCAAGGGGGGAAAGTGGTGGCGGGGGCAGGTGGTGTGATGAATTGGGAGATTGGTATTGACATGTAAACACTAATATGTATAAAATGGATAGCTAATAAGAACGTGCTGTATAAAAAAATAAATAAAATAAAATTCAAAAAAAATTACACATGTAATCCACCTTTCCTACTTAGTAGTCTATGGATTATCAAATTTGAAAAAGAATAAAGCAGCTAACATTTTGTAGTTGTATAAAGTTTTCCTTGTAAACATAAAATGTCACTGTATCCTACTCAGAGAGGAAGAAACAAGGACCAGAAAGAAACTTTTAAGTCAAAAAAAAAAGAAAGTCTACAAATAACAAATGGTGGACAGGATGTGGGAAAAAGGGAACCCTACTACACTGCTGGTGGGAATGTAAATTGTTGTTGCCACTATGGAAACAGTATAGGGAAGGGCCTCAAAACACTGAACACAGAACTACCACATGATCCAGCAATTCCACTTCTAGGTATATAGCTGAAGAAAATAAAAACCAAATTCAAAAAGAATTCAAAAATATACATGCACCCCAATGTTAATAGCAGCTTTATTTATAATAGCCAAGATAAGGAAGCAAACTAAATGCCCATTAACAGATGAATGGATAAAGAATTAGTGATATATATATACACACACACACATATATAATGTGATATATGTATATTATATATATAATGGAGTACTGAGACATAAAAAGAATGAAATTCTGCTATTTGCAACATTATGGAGGGACCTAGAGAATATTATACTTAGTGAAATAAGTCAGACAGAGAAAGACAAATACTATCTGCTCTACATTATCACTTATGTGTGAAATTTAAATTTAAAAAAAAAACAAATGAATGTATATAACAAAATAGAAACAGACTCACAGATATAGAGAGCAAACTAGTGGTTACCAATGGGGAGAGGGGAGGCGGGAAGGGAGAGATTGGAGTATGGGATTAAGAGGTACAAACTACTACGTATAAAATAAATAAGCAACAAGGATATATTGCACAGCACAGGGAAATAGAGCCAACATTTTGTAATAACTTTAAATAGAATATAATCTATTAAAATATTGAATCACTGTTATACACCTGAAACATATAAAGTATTGTAAATCAACCATACTTCAATAAAAAAATTGTGGAAATTTAAAAATCCATGTTGCCTATTAGAACATGAAAAAAATTAATAAGGAAGAAAACGATTTAATTTGATTAAAAGAAACAAATTAAAGATTAGTTCCAATAGAAAAAATACTTGATATAAATGACAGTGAGATTTTAGTTTCTTTCAAATAATAACAAAGTGTACAATTTATTTCCTGCATAGAGTATACAATTACTCAGGGTAATACAGTTTATAAAATAGAGCCAAAAAATGTGTCAAAATTTCAAGTAACCAATGGAAATAACTTTCATAAAATATGGTACCTCCAAGTCCATTGTTAAGAAAATAAATTAAGATACATTAAAATGCTCGGTTTTAAAGTTTTAAACCTTTGCCTAGGAGGGAAAATTTGTAATGTAATACTGGTTTTGATTCTTCTGTAAATTTAATTAAAATTTATCCTTAAGTAAAAACATCTATACTTGCTGGTGTCTAAAGAAGTAAGAATGACTTTGCTGTATACCTGAAACTAACACAACATTATACATCAACTATACTCTAATAAAAATTAAAAAAAAAAAAGTAGTAAGAATGGACAGACCATGTAAATCTGAGTTTAGGTCTCAGATCTCTTTGACACAACCTGGATCTAGTACTCCCAACTGTCACGCAAATGATCACATTTACCTTTGCCTATTTAGCACAGGATTTATGAATAAATCACAGGTACGAAAACACTTAGAATTCTTTGAAATGACTTGACAAATTCAAATTACCTATTTATTAGTAGTAGTTAAATAAGAAAATATAATATCAATAGCAAACATTTATTTGATTTTTAGGTAATACTTTGCCTATTATGAAAAACAATGTGTCATGATGAGAATGTTAGGAAGTTATATGAAAGATCACTCTTACAAGAAGACAGAATGTGAAACCTGTCTAAGGCTTAGTTTCCATATTGTAGTGGAATGGCTGAGAAGAGGGTGAACTCTGAGGACTGACCACCTGAGTTGACTCCTGATTCTGTTACCTTTTAGTTGTTTGACCTTGGTCAAGTTTTGTAACTTCTCTGTCTGAGTTCCTTATTTGTAAAATGCAGATAAAGCACAGTACCAATTTGGTAGGGTTTTCATAAGGATGACATGGATTTGCGGCAGTCATTCTTGACTGTCTAACTCAACACCCATTCTCAACCTTCTTTTCTCTTCTCCTGCTCCACTATAAAGTCTGAAAAAGTGTAAAACTTGATTTCTCAATCTCCCTTTCAAATTGGGGTGCTAGGTGACAGTGCAAGCAAAGGAGACAAAAGCAGAATACTGTTGGATCTTCTAGGAAAGCTTTGTCTTCCCTGATAAAAGGAGACAGATTTAGCTGGGATAAAAGGGGAGAGATGTAGCTGAGACCATCCTTTCCTTCCTTCTTTTTTCCTTCAACACAAACATGCTGCTTGGTGTTGGGAGAGACATCTTACAAAGAGGAGAACAAGGTCAAGGGAATGGGATGCTGTCAGAAACCACTATGTCACCGAACAAATGCCAGTTGCCAGAAGCCTTTTAATATGAAAAAGTGAACTGTAAGTTTTTAGCTGACTGATACTGAATATTGTTACTTGCAGCTATAACTATTCCTAACTGATTCAGAGTTAATACATGTGGAATGCTTGGAATAGTTCTTAGCCATGATTAATGCTTAATAAATTTTAGCTATAAGTATTATTTTCTAGTTGATCATGTGTTGTATGTCATCAATTTTATATTCATTAATGTGTGATATGTATTTGTGTGGTTTATGTATCTTGTCTTATAGTTTCAACATAGAGTTGTAATATTATTTAAATATTATTTAAAATTCACTGTAGTTTAAATACATGATAATGGTACATGGTACCATAAATACATGGTCATTTCTTGGAGCAATTAATCTGTCTAAATGCCCATTTTTTTTGCTGTCTTCTTTAATTCAAGAGCCTGTTGAGCTCTTGTTATCTGTTGAGCTTTTCTTGTTATTCATTAATATGTTACTAACTTAAAAGTTTTGGAAAAGATGCTCTGGAATTTCATCATTTGCTCCCTTTTATCCATTGTTTTAGAAGTTCTGTTTTTTTGCAACATTTTCAGAATAAAAATGTTGAGGCACTTATGAGCTTCTACTATTTCCTAGCAGTATACAACTATAATGTTCTGTTGGAAATAAGGGCTAACTACTCTTAAGGCACTTTCTTCCACCATGCCTATCTGAAATGCAGTAGATTTATGGATATACATTAAAAATCTAGAAAGAAAAAATAAAATTAAGAGGACAATAAAAAAAACTACAAGTTCTAAAATTTACTTTACAAGTTAAGTAAATGAGTAAATTTCCTAGTTAATGCAAGAAAAAACAGATATCAAGTCAAAGAAACTAATCATTTCCAGGAAAAAAATCATTCAATTGTGAACCTGTATCCAACTCTATGTAACAGCTGATTTTAGAGTTTATTAGCACTCCCTATATTATGAAGAATAAACCAACACTCTTGATTTCAATTACCCCCCGCCCCCGCCAAACACACATCCACATACACACACACATCCCTGCTTTTCCACACATTTTCTTTCACTGGAGTAAATTCAGCCACCATTTACCCAATTTTTCAGGCTTAAAACTTGGATGTCATCCCTGACCCCCTCTTTCCTTCTCATCTCACTTCCCATCTATTAGCAGTTTTTATCTGCTAACTCTAAAAAACATATATACCCTGACTCTGGCATCTAGCCACCTCCAAAGATAATTGCTCTTGACCTACCCTTCTATGATCATTTTCAAACCTGGGCTACATGTTAGCATATTTGAAGAAATAAACATGACACAAACAAACATTTTCATTAACCATTACTTCCTTGTATTATATTGGTTAATGCTTCTTTCAACACCCATTTTCATCATTTCCTGATGACTTTTTTCCTCTTTGCTTAATTGGTTGGATTGGTTTAGTTCTCTGATCTAACCATGCTCCTTAGGGAAGAAAACAAATCCAAATAAGAATCCACTCCTGTTTTAGTAGTTTAACCTCATCATTTTGGATTTTTACATTTTCCCACTGGATGTAGATAACTGCCCTAGATCCAGCCCCACATCTTTCTTCTACAACCTTATCCAACCCTGGCTACACATTAAAATCACCATAGGAGCCTTGAGAAATATCAACTCCAGGACCCTACTTCCAGAGATTTTGATATAATTGCTTTAGACTGGGGCTGGCTAGAATCAACTCCAGAGGATACTAATATGCAGGTGGGGTTGAGAAACTAGACTATTGTAGTAGATTCTTAATTGGTATTACTGCTTCTACTCTTGCTCCCCTTGCATACAGTGTTTTCCCCTTTAGCCAGAATGACCTTCTAAAATGGGAAATCAAACCCTAGGAACTCCCTATAACACTAAGAAGAACACTTCAGAGAGGCCTTCTCTGAAATCCCTATTTCAAATTCCCATTTGCCTCCACTAATCTCTATTCCCTTTACCTAGTTAATTTTTCTTTATAGAACTTATTATTACCTGATATTTGATTATATATTTGTTTCTTTTTCTTACTAGACTATAAACACTCTGAGGTTAAGAATCTTGCCTTTCTTACAACTCCATCCTCCATGCCTATGTATAGTAGGAGCACAGAAAATATTGTGGAATCAATTAATGTTATTTTTTTTAATGCTTATCTCTTCCCTTGACTGTCTTGAGCATATAAATTTTAATAATTGAAAAAAAATTTTTCAATTACCATTTTTATGCTTCCAAAATTATGTCTAAAAGAAGCAGTTACCCCAACTGGATCCCAGACAGGATTAAGTATTAAGGATCCCAATGGAATTTTTTTAAATGAATGAAAATGAGACCACATATATTACTATAGAAAATAAGCAAGAATTATAACTTCATGATAACATTAAATTTAAAACTAGTTCCCCACAAATACAGCATTATCAGAGGTACTGGTAAACTAAACTGTATTAGCTAATCATTACTAATGTCTGAGTCAAAGCTTAAAAGTTAAAACAAAGCAAAACAAAAAAAACACCCAGGAACTAAGGAAAGTCTAAATTTGAGTAATATTTATTTCCCAGATACTGCTGTTTTCTTGCCCTCTTTGTTTTACCAGTCTCCTATCATCAGTGAACTAAGCAGAACACTGTGGTCATTAACAGAGGGTAGGTGGCTTTCTGACCCACTCCAGGAAGTCACCCTGGGGGAATTCCCAGATCTTTTCAGAAAAAACCAAATTACCCATTTCTTATCTGTCCAGGAATGAAGCTTGTGATTAACCTGTAAATGAATCAAGGTTTATTCTGAGTCTGGTTTACTGGTCAAAAGATGAAATCTGCTTTGGAAAAGAGTGCTTTAGAGACAGGGCTACAGTGTGACGGTGAAACACTTGTTAGAAACAAGGATCCCTCTTGTGCTTTTGTGTGCTTTGAGTGCTTTTGTGGGCATCACACTTCCCTGAGTTAAACCTGAGCCCCATTCTGGAACCAGAGAGTCTGCTGTGAATTCTGACCATCCTACCTAGCAGCTGTATAATCTTGGGCTATTTACCTAACCTTTCTGTATTTCAGTTTCCTCATCTGTAAAATGGAGATAATAATAGCACTTACCTCAAAAAGTTATAGTGAGGATTACATGGATTAATGGATGTAAAGTGCTTAGAAAAGTGTCAGGGCACAGGAAAGTTCTACGTAAGTGTTAAAAAGTGATGACTAAAAGCATGGATTTCAGAGCCGACTGTTTTCTGCATTTGAATTCCATCCCTGCCAAGGTAGATGACCTTAGGCAGGTGACTTTACCTTTCTGTGTCTCCTTTTCCCCTTTTGTAAAACTGAGATCATATTTACCTCAACAGGGTTGTGTAAGTATTGACTTAATATAAGTAAAGTCCTGAGAACTGTGACTGGAATATAGGAAGTATTATAAAATGAATTTAGTATCATTATTATTGCTGTTGTAATTATCTGAGGTTATAATTCAGTGCCAGAGTTTTGAGACATTGATCTCTTCCAAGTCTTCTGCTTCTTTGATCATTATTTCTAAAAGAACAGTCATTCCACAAGGATGTATTTCTGGCCCACTGATCTCTTCATCCTATCCATTCTCCCTCAGCAATATCATTGCTTTAATATATTCATTATCACCTCTTAGGAAGATGGTTTCTAAAGCTGAATTGATAGCCCAGCCCTCTCTGGGAGCTCTACACCTTATCTGAACATGGATGTTCCTCAGACATTTCAGACTGTCTCTGTGCAAAACAAAACTTATCTCCATTTCCATTTTCCTCTTCTAATGTCCTTGTCACATTAGCTTTGACTTCTCTGTCCCCATGTCCTTCATATAATCACCATTGTGATTCTTATTCACAATAAATTTTGAATGCATCCTCTTCTCTCCATGTTTGCTGCCACTTCTCCAGCTCACAATTATAGCAGTCTTTTAATGGGTCCTGCCACCTCCTGAAATCACCTTTTGAAATCAGTACCACACCTTATTCAGCATAAAAGGGAATGAAGTGCAGATATATGTTACAATGTGGATCTTGAAAACATTATGCTAAGTGATATACGTGGTATATTGGGTTGAACCGTGACCCCCTAAAATTCATGTCCACCCAAAAGCTATGAATGTGACCATGTTTAGAAATAAGGTCTTTTCAGATATAATCAAGTTAAGATGAAGTCACAGTGAATTAGGGTGAGTCCTAAATCCAATATGACTGATATCCTTACAAGGAGAGGGGAATTTAGATACACAGGCCCTCAGAGACACAGACACACAGAAAAGAAAACCTTGTAAATAAAGAAGCAGAGATTAAAGTGATGTATCTCTACAAGCCAAGGAATGTCAAGGATTGCTAGCAACCACCAGAAGCTATGAGAAGGCAAGGAAGGAGCCCCCTCTAGAGCTTTCTGAGGGAACATGGTGCTGCTGACACTTTGATTTCAGACTAACCTCCAGGTCAGAGAATAAATTTCTGTTGTTATAAGCCACTCAATTTGTAGTAATTTGTTATGGTAGTCCTAGGAAAATAATATATATAGTATGGATATACCACATTTTTTTAATCCATTCATCAGTTGAAGGACATTTGGGTTGTTTCCAATTTTTGGCTAATAGGAATAATGCTGCTATGAACATTTGTGTACATTTGTGATCCATTTTGAGTTAATTTTTGAAAAGAAGTGAGGTTTTCAAAATTAAGTCCACTTTTTTTACCTATGGATATTCAGTTGATCCAGCATCATCTGTTGAAGACCATCCTTCCTCCATTGAACTGCTCTTTCACCTTTGTCAAAAACCATTTGGTCTTACTTACATGGGTCTATTTCCAGGTTCTCTGTTCCATTCTATTCCTTCTCCAATAGAACATAGTCCTGATTACTGTAGCTAGCTACATGATAAGTCTTAAAATCAAGTAGAATAATTCCTCCTACTTTATTCATCTTTCTCAGAATGTTTAAGCTATCTAGTTCCTTTGCCATTACACGTAAGTTTTAGATTAATCTTATCTATTGTTATAGTCTGTTCAGGCTGCTATAACAGAATACCATAGACTGGATCGTTTAAAATAACAGAAATTTATTTCTCACAGTTCTGGAGGCTTGGAAGTCCAAGACCAAGGCACTGGCAGATTCAGTGTCTGGTGAGAGCTTATTACCTCATTCATAGGGTACCTTCTTCTTGTGTCCTCACATGGTAGGACAAGAGAGTTCTCTGGGGTCTCTTTCATGGCACTAATCCCATTCGTGAGGGCTCCACCCTCATGACCTTATCACCTTCCAAAGACCCCACCTCCAAATACTATCATTTTGGGGATCAGGTTTCAACATATGAATTTTGTGGGGCCCGGAGGGGGGGGAGGCGGGGCTGGGAGACACAAACATTTAGTCTATAGCATCTATATTTACAAAAAATCTTGCTGGATAAATTCCCAAAGTTTTAAAAATCAATTATGTGTAGATAACTCCAAAATTTATACCTCTAAGATCAGCCTTTCTCCTGAGCTCCAGAGTTGAACATCCAACTACCCACCTGACAGCTACATTTCAGTGTTTGATTTTGAATATGATAATTTTGGGATGCTCATTCCATCTTCACGTTTATCCTATGATCTTCCCCCATCTTAGTAAATGGCACCACTGTTTAGCCAAATGCTCAAACCAAAAATCTCTTCTACAAAAGAAGTTCAGTATCTTTAAATAGACATATATATACATACACACACACCAGAACATGACTTTTATCAGTTTAAAAATATCTCAGTGTCCAATTGCTCTTACAGTAAAATCTACAAATCCTTGCTTAAGGCCAACAGGTCCTCTCATCACATACCCCTTCCTTCAGTGAAGCTCCAGCCTCAGGCCTTTCTGGTCCAAGCAGGGCAGGGACAAGGTAAAGTAAATGAGACACCTAGAGTGCAAAATAGAAGAACTTACAGGCTCTTAAGAGTGTCTCTTAAAATTTTCTCCCTAGGGTCTTCACTTGCCCCACCCTAGTCCCAGGCCTTGGTCCAAGCTTTTTCCTGCCTTAGGGCCTTGGTACTAGCCATGCCCTCCACCAAGAAAGCTCTGGTCTCTCACTTTTTATGGCTGGCTCCTTCTTGTCATTCATGGCTCTGCTCAGGTCAACTACCCTATTTAAAATAATAATAATAATAATAATAATAATAATAATAGTACTAGCTAAGATTTATTTACCTCTGAGACTGGCTCTATTCCAAGCCCACACTTTACTTAATCTTCCAAACAACTCTATATGATGGGTACCATCATAATCTCCATTTTACAGATAAGGGAACTGATGAAGAAAGACGCTAAGTACATTGCCCGACAGCACACAGCTCCTGATAGTAAGTGATTTGGCTGGGAAACAACCTAAGTTATGCGATTCCAGAAACTGAGCACTTGTTTATTTCCTTGGGTCACTTACAATCTGCAATAATCCTGTTTGTTTACTTGCTTACTGTCTTTATTCGTTAAAATGTTAGTTCCATGAGGCAGCTTGGTTTGTCTTTGATGTTGTCTCCCCTAACTTAGTTATGCCTGGCTGTGCTCAGTGATCCATGACATTTATGGAATGAATGCATTTAGAAAGACAGACCTTGCCCTCAAATAACCACACTACTTAAAAATAGTTATCTGTGAAAATCTCTGAAGCAGATAATTTCAAAATCTTACACCAAAGACCCCTTAAGGGAAAAAAAATATTGTAAAACTTTCTAAGAATGGTGCATGGCTACATTCTTTTAAAATTATCTTTAGGTATATACATGTGCCCTACTCGTTGATAGGTCTACTTTCCTCTGGCGGCAAAGATAATCATTGTGTTACCAATATTTCATCTAGAAGCTGGAATAGATGCAGAAAAGTCAGTTTGGACCGCTTTCACCTGGAGTTGTTTGTATTGTTTACTTTCTGAAAGTTTAAATCATTTCTTCTTCCCAGCTGTTTTTTTTTTTTTTTTTTTTTGCGGTACGCGGGCCTCTCACTGCTGTGGCCTCTCCCGTTGCGGAGTGTAGGCTCAGCGGCCATGGCTCACGGGCCCAGCCGCTCCGCGGCATGTGGGATCTTCCTGGTCCAGGGCTAGAACCCGTGTCCCCTGCATCGGCAGGCGGACTCTCATCCACTGCGCCACCAGGGAAGCCCTTCCCAACTGTTTTGATGCATTCTCTTCCCCACTCCTCCCCTTTCTCGATTATTTCCTTTAAGGCATCTACACTACCCATCTGGGGAGTGTTTGATGTTCCGAAATTTCTAAATCTACGATGAGATCCGAGATCCCATGAAATTTAAAGGACGAATTCTCCTGGTTCCTTTGTCAGCTCCCATTTATCTGCTGGCTCCTTGAACGTATGGGTGATGTTCCTCAGGGAGGTATTCTGGCCAACAGCATTGGCCAGGGGACGCATGTTTGATAGTGGATTTGGCAGGGGGACAGGTAAAGGGAATGGAAGCGAAAGCCTAGTCTTACGCGTCATTTAAATCCCCATTCTGCTCCTGCCACAAGTGGGGCATTCCTTAAAGAGCAAGAATTTCATTAAGCAAATACCCTAAAAAGAATGTACGGTAAGACCCCTGAAAGGAATTGGAAGCACTGGCCAGGAGATCAGCTCCGCTCGCCCCGCCACACTGACCACTTTTCCTCTCCCAAGGGCTTAACGACTGGCGGGAAGGAACCCGGGTCGCTGCGCGCGCTCACGCGCCTGCGCCTGAGGGCCCAAGGCCCCAACGCTAGCGCGTCGCGCTTGCCCGCACAGCCTTCCCGCGCAGCCTTACGCGCTCCGGTGCGCAGGCGCAGAGGGAGCAGGCGGGCGTGCGTGCGTGCGTGCGAGCGGCCGATTTTGTAGGGACCTGGGCGGCGGCCATGGCTGCAGGTCCCTTGCGCGGTCTGGCAGTGGCCGGTGGAGGCGAGAGTAGCGAGAGCGAGGATGACGGCTGGGAGATTGGGTATCTCGACCGGGCAGCTCAGGTAGCGAAAGAGGACTTGTCTTGGCCGCACCTGGATCGGTCTTCCCTGGCCATGAAACCTCTTACTTCCTCGCCTGTGTTTCCCTAATTTTTTTTCCAGTGTAAATACAGGCTTTCGGACTCCAAACCAATTCGCAGTTTCCCTACTGTGCTTTCCATCAAATGCGCTTCTTTAGGTTGTCGATGTAGCTCTTTGCTTAGGTTTGGACCCATCATAACCCAAAGATAATTTTAGTTATGAGTTAGTCACAAACTTTGGATGTTGCCTCCCCCCACCCCCACCCCCCAAAAAAAGATGTACCAAAACTCGATCATTATTGTTTCCCGATGCAGTGGAAATGAAAGTATGTGTAACAGGAAAATTTTTTAACTTTCTGCTTTTTTAGAAATTAAAAGGACCGTTAGCCATTGAAGAAAAGCATGAAACATTTAAGAAAGCTTTGACTACAGGAGATGTTTCATTGGTCGAGGAGCTCCTGGATTCTGGTGAGAATTAAGGGACAGTTTCAACCTAACACAGTTGTCTCAGTTCACAAGGGTTCCTTATTTTATTTATTTATTTATTTGTTTTGCGGTACGCGGGCCTCTCACTGTTGTGGCCTCTCCCGTTGCGGAGCATAGGCTCCGGACGCGCAGGCTCAGCGGCCACGGCTCACGGGACCAGCCGCTCCGCGGCATGTGGGATCTTCCCGGACCGGGGCAGGAACCCGTGTACCCTGCGTTGGCAGGCGGACTCTCAACCACTGCGCCACCAGGGAAGCCCCAGGGTTCCTTATTTTAAAAGGTTTGAGTTGTTTTTCTAATGGAAGCACAGTGAATGTTAGTATCTCAAGTGTCCTACATGTCTTACTTGACTCAGTTCTCTCTGCCTTATTTTCTTCCTCTAACACAAATTTGGAATGCCACACTGACACCGTCCATCAGTTCTTCCACCTCCTTCAAAAGGTCTAGTCTGACTAATCCTACCCCACTTTGATAATCCTTACTTACTTTGCTCAGCATTTACTTGTCTATAATTATTATTATGTGTTTCTCAAGAATTGTTTCTAGTTATGTACATTTTAGTTATGTTCTTTGCCTGTGTTGGTTGTGTCAGCGTGTGAATGAGAATGAAGTAGGAATCTATCTGGATACCTCTTCCAGCCTATCACCTACTCAGTGTGCTTCCTTGGGAAAGTCATTTGAACTCCCAGAGCATCTATTTCTTTATAAAAACATTATAATTCTGTCTTGGGTCCCATGACATTTTTCTGTGTATTAAATTAAATATTATTTTTTAAAATTACCTTGACATGGAAGTGTGAGTTGTTGATAATGACTGAAATTATCAAAGGAGTAACAAGCATCTACTGTCTACCTGTAAATACAAAACATTCACATACAAAATTGTATATAGCAAAATGTTTTTCTTCTATGCTAGAGATGCATGGTTTAGTGGAAAGTAAATCATTTTGGAAACAGTACAGTTCTGGGTTTGATTATTAGCCCTGCCACTTGATGGCTCTGTAATCTTGACCAATTTAGGAAACTTCCTAAACTTCAATTACCCCCTTTTAAAAACCGGGATGCATTGTATCAAAGGGTTTTTTTTGGGGGGGGGGATTAAAATGAGAGACTATATACGGGTCTTAGAACATATAGGCATTATATAAATATTAGCCGTTGTAACAAGTAAGAAGGATCGTGTGGCTTTGTGGACAATGGAACTTGAATTTGTAATTAAAAAATTAAATTGAATAAAATTGGAATAATTGAAAGAGGCCGAATACTAGGATATGAACACGTGCAGGAGTGTGCATAGTGTTGGATGGGATGGAATAGGCAGAAATTTGTTTTAGAAAAGTGAGTTTGCCTTGGGAGTAGTGGGACTAGGTGCACTGAAGTGTTGGAGGCTCTTGAAAGGACTGAAAAGAGCCTACTGGTAAAGTGTTTCATCAGCCTTTTAAAATTTGTCTTTAATTACAAAAAAATTTTAACTTCCTTTTAAAAAAACAATAACAAATAGGTATAAGTAGAGAAACACCTTTGTCCCCACTTTCACCCGTATTACCTCTGAAGTCTCATTTTCACACGTAACTCTTGTTTTAGTATTTCCTGATTTCCTTCCAGATGTCATTATTTAACACTTTAAAAAATATTTTTACTTTTTTGCCTTTCAAAGCCATACGTATTCCTGCACCAGTTGGAAGTTTAATAAAAATATGAAACCTCCTTTTGAGTCAGCCATTTTTAGCAGTCTTTGGTTTTTGTTCTTCTGCTATGCACTAACATTTTCAGTTCTCTTTAAATTATTAAATATTTTAGACATTCAAAAATGTATGGCGACTTATCTTTTTCCCCCTGGAGATTACCACTCTCCTATAGTTAGTATTTATTATTCCTATGTACGTCTTTATACTTTTACTATATGTATATACCCCCAAACAATTTAGTGTTATTTTGAATGTCGTTGAGCTATAAAAATATATTGTGTCAATCCTTTTAAACTTATCTTTTTTGCAGTATGCTTAGAACATAATATGTGCTTAATAATTTACTTTTTTGAGCTTAGAGGTGATGATTATTAAGAATTTTTATACTAAAATGCCACATTTGCTTAGCCTTATCTTCACATCTTTTCCTTTTTACTTTTGCTGTCACAGTTTTGAGCAGTAAGGTCAATAAGGAAAGAATAATGAGAAAACAAAATGATCTTTTCTCTGATCTCATTCATATGCTTTCAGTTGCAGCAATTTAAAGAGGAAAATTTGTTAGAGAAGACAAGTTGGGTCAGCAGTATATATATATATATATATATATATATATATACACTAAGACAGTTTTCTGTTGTTTTCTCCTAGGAATTATCATGCACCTTATATCAATTAAAGTTAGACAATTGGGAATTTGACAAATATAGTCTTTCAGTAACTTAGTGTTCCTACAGAAAAAAAAGTGAGTTCTCCCTAACAAGTTTCCATTCCTTCAGTGATATGACCTTCATCTTTGCAGATGGAACACTTTAGAGCCAGAGACTACAACCTGTAAATTGTAAGGTATATATAAGGAAGCCTATATTCAGTGGTTTTGACATAGAAGTTTTCCTTCTTTGAAACAGAAAAACGTTCTTTTTTTTTTTTCTTTTCTTAAGATTAGCAGATATTTCTTAGGTTGAAGAGAGAGTTTGCCGCATACATCTTGATCTCTTTATAGCAAAGGCTTTACATAAATGTAATGGGTTATGTTCACTGCCTTTTTATAATCTTGTCCTTGTATCGTATCTTCTATGCTCCTCCCCAGTCTTAGATCCAAATCTAGATTAGTTCAACCATTTTTTTTTCTTTTTTATGTGACTAAACTAATCAGTGCTATCGGGGAAAATCAGATGACTTCGGGGATTTGTACCATTAATGATTTGTTTGAGGATTTTAAGGTCAGCTGGCTCTCATCATTTCTTAACAGTTACTATCCATCCCTTCCTGTCTCATTCTGGATGGTGGCTATTTAAAACTTTATCCTGCTCCTCAGGCCTGATATCTCTTCTGTGCCTCTCCTTATTCTAGCTCACTGTTCCGTTCATTTGTCCAAAGCAGAACTTGATAGTTATTTTCTATTTGTTCTTTTCCAACACTCCTCTTCCTCAAAGTAATTTTAAATTCCAATAACCCTGCCTTTGAAATGTCCTTTTGTATTTCTTCTTCTTTTTCTCTGCTGCCCTTGCTCTGACTTTTGCATGGACTTCCAGCCTCATAACCAGTTCTCCCTGCCTCCTATCCCACTCTCAGCAGTGGTACGTACATTTTCTTTATAATACGAGTATAATGGTATAAATCCCTGGATCACAAAGTATAGTCTACATTTCTTAACCCTAACCTACCTTTTTAACCTTATGTTTGGCCAGTAACCCATGGTTAAATTTTGCGTTGGGAAGGAGGGTAAAGGAGTTTTAATAAGGAATATATTTGTTTACACAATATTGTTTACACAATATTTGTTAATATGTTTGCCACCATAGAGATGTATGATAATATTCTAACTAAAAAGACATTTTTTATCTGTGAAACTTTTCCCAACTGCCCTAGAGAGAAAAAGGAAGCATGTAAAAACCTGTTCTAATATAAATATATATTATATGAAAAAACATTTGACAGATTCAGTCTCTTGGAAAATAGTGAAACTGAAGTGAACTATAGTGAAACTGAAGTTAGCTTTTTTATCAAAGTTCATATATAATTTTCTATTTTTCTGAAGCCATTATTACCAAGAAATTCCCTTCCATTATAAAGTACACAGTGTATGTCACTATGTGAAGTACTTTAAACATATTAAGGTGACAGTGATTTTTTTTTTTGGTGGGGGAGGTTTTAAAACCTTGTCTTTATATTGACAGGCCTCAGTGTAGAGTTCAGCTTTCGCTATGGGTGGACTCCCCTTATGTATGCTGCCAGTGTTTCCAATGTAGCGCTGCTTCAGGTTCTGTTGGACAGAGGTGCTAATGCAAGCTTTGATAAGGGTAAGATGTTTTAAATATTTAAATATGTGAAAATGTACTTTGTATATTTCTCTGTTTAGAAGCCTAATTATATTCTGTTTGGGGGTGGTGATATATACTTTCCATGCTCTGTTTTCATATATTCACTTTAAACCTTTGCTCTTGAAAACAATTGTAATAAGGTTAAGATATTTGACGTAACTTAACTGATTATTTTTACTGTGATTTTCTTGATTCCCAAGCAGCTAATAAGCAAAGTGAAAAACATTAGTTTTTTTTAAAAAATCTTCCTATTAGTTATATTATATAAACAACATAAAAAACAAATTAGAAACCATAGATATTTTGAAAAACCTTCTATCCAAAGAGGTAGATTCCATTTATATTATCGTTATAAATGGTTGTGTTCTTACTATATACCTTTAACTTCTATGCTAGAGAGTTTTGGTTATTTTTAAGGTAAAATGCATTGAAAGAAAACACTGAAAAGCTGATAATTTAGTGGAAAATTGCTTGAAAATCAGTCTTTGGAATTTACAGCTCAACTCTGAATTATATCACGTAAAGTTGTTTCAAAGATAATTTATTAAATCCATTTGTTTCTGTCTTTGTCAGTAGTGCTTTGATTGCTTTTGAAGAATAAGAGTATATGTGCAAATGCTATTTAATTATTATATTGAATTACTGATTATTTTCTACAGGTTCCCAATAGACAATTCATTTCGTAATTCAGGTATAGGTTTCATTTTAGAATTAATTTTGTACTACATTAGATATTTGTAAAATCATTTCTGTTTTTTTCTCATTTATATATTTTATATAAATTCTTGTCTTATTGACAATTTTATGTTTAATCTGCTGCTGTGGTAGGTTTTTCTTATTATGTCATTTAAAAATATCACCCAGCGGAAAAAAAGAAAAATATCACCCAGGGACTTCCCTGGTGGTCCAGTGGTTAAGACTGCTCTCCCAATGCAGGGGGCACAGGTTCGATCCCTGGTTGGGGAACTAAGATCCCACATGCCACATGGCGTGGCCTAAAAAGAAAAAAAAAACAATCTCCCAATGAAAGCTATACTTAGAAATGAGATTTTTGAAAGTGTATAAAATGTTGTGCTCAAAAAACTGATTAATAGTTTTCTTTTTCTGCTTCTTGTAATAAGAGGAATACCTTTCAGTTATAAAACACTTTATATTTTGCCCAGCATGTTCACATAAATTATTTTATGTATCCCACAGACCCCCTCAGGTGGAGGGCAGGCTTTAGCTTCTTATATGTAAGTTAGGTCTACTAAGATATCACTGGAATCACAGTTTATCAGTGACAGAACTGGGACCAGAATCTATATTTCTATATTTGGTCAATATTGAACCACAAATGTAAACCATGGCTGGCATGACCTATTTTTAATTCCCCAATTCTTACTTGAGAATTGTTTTTTGTTTTGTTTGGGTTTTTAATTTACCCTGATCTCCACTGATGCCATAGAAGCCAAGGGAAGAAGAGTTTTAGGAAATGGGATGGGCTAAGAGAGATCAAGTAGAAAAGGACTAAAAAGAAACCAATACATGTAGCAGTTAGGACATCTTCAGTAGGATGGTTTGGGCGTAAGCCAGATTTCAGTGAGTGGTCAAATGAGTGAGAACTAAAGAAGTGAAATCAGAGAATATCAATCATTGTTTTTTAACCATGTGTTCAAGGCATACTTTAATCAACCAAAAACTATTCAACTCCAGGCAGTAAATCTGCACAGAGCTCATGCTCTGAACCACTTTCCTATTCTCTTGAAGAAATGAGAATAGGGAAAGGAAATTAGTAAATGAATTGTAGATATACTTTGGAAATTGATAGTTCATCCCTGAGCTCATTTTTTGGTGAAGGAATACAAAGTTATCCGCTAAGAACAAGAGATTTGGAAATAGGTTATAGAATTTTAAGAATGCAATAAATATTTAGAATCTTTTGAATGATAAAAGAAGTTAATTAGATACACTTTCTGATGTGTGTGGGGTTTTCCTCACCTTTCCTTTCACTATAGATAAGCAAACTATTTTGATAACTGCATGTTCTGCTCATGGCTCAGAGGAACAGATCTTGAAGTGTGTAGAGCTACTACTTTCAAGAAATGCTGATCCAAATGTTGCTTGTAGGTAAGAACCTTACCATTTGTTCAAAAATGATGAAGATACTTTTCTTTGATTATCAGCCTTTTGTTTGATTATGTTAAACACTTGACAGCATGATTTTTTAAACATCATGAGCAGTGTGTGTTTACTTGGCCACATAGCTGATGAATGAAAATAAGTCATAAGGTCATGGTTCCAATTGTACAAGAATATCAAAGGAAGGGCATGTCATTAAAGTAGTGTTTCAATTTTTAATATTTAGAGGAATGTCCTAAGAAGTTGAATGAGAGGGAAAGTACGACAATAAACTGTATCATTTTCCTTTGAATTACACACTCAAAAGAATATGATAATTGAGCTATAATAGTAAAGCCTCTTAGTATTCTCTCTATAAAGCACAGACCCACTAAACAATTTACACAGATACTATGAATTCCAAAATAATATATCAAAATGTTTCCATTTTCCCAAGACTTTTCCAGTTAACTATATTATATATGTAATAGTGCCTAGATGCATAGAAGATAAGCAGTGAACATATCTTGCATCTGTTAAAATGTCAATAATAAAAAAAAAATGAATCATATTATTTCAAATTTCTATCACTGACTTCCTTCTTGTCTGGCTCCAACTTCCTATTAAAGCTCTTTCTGTTTTATTTAATCTTCAAAATGAAGCAAGAGGGAAGTAGCCCATCCAATAGAAAATGTCTAGTGTGAATAGAATTATAATGCCTGATATATAGAAGTAACTACGCTTTACTCTGGAAGTTATTTTCTAATTTAGCTTAGTTTCTGTGACCTGTATAGCAGCTTTGGAAGGTACTGTACAGCTGTAGATAATTCCCAGATCTTTTCTGAGGCAGAGATTTTGATTTAGTAGAGTGGTTCAAGCAAGGTCTATTTGGTCCTCCAGTGGATTTGTGGCAAAGCCTGGAGACTTTTTTTTTTTTTTTGGCTGCATTGGGTCTTCGTTGCTGCACGCAGGCTTTCTGTAGTTGTGGCAAATTGGGGCTACTCTTCGTGGGGGGGCACAGGCTTCTCATTGTGGTGGCTTCTCTTGTTGCAGAGCATGGGCTCTACACACACGGGCTTCAGTAGTTGCAGCACTCAGGCTCAGCAGTTCCAGCACGCGGGCTCTAGAGCGCGCAGGCTCAGTAGCTGTGGCACGGGGGCTTAGCTGCTCCGTGGCATCTTCCCAGCCCAGGGCTCGAACCGTGACCCCTGCATTGGCAGGTGGATTCTTAACCATGGTTCCACCAGGGAAGTCCCTGGAGACATTTTTGATTGTCACATCTGGGAGACACTGCTGGCATCTTATGGATAGAGGCCAGGGATGCTACTAAACATCCTACAATGTGTAGGACAGCCCCTCAAAACAAAGAATTGCCCATCCCAAAATGTCAAAAGTGCCAAGCTTGAAAAATCCAGTGTGAGAAAAGTCAAAGCTTATGGAGTGGATAATCAGTATTTAACAAATTAAGATTTAAAAGGAACTGGGAAAGAAACTACCTGCGAATTCTTAGCAAATCAATTCACAGGAACTTTTATTCTCTCATTTACAATATAATCCCTAGTTAGGTATACCTTTTGAATCTGATTATACCTTGAAATTAGGAACTCCAGGATACCTTACTGAAGTAAACTTCAACAGGTGCTGTAATTTTTTTTTATTGTTGAATTTTATTTATTTATTTTTTCATACTGCAGGTTCTTATTAGTCATCAATTTTATACACATCAGTGTATACATGTCAATCCCAATGGCCCAATTCAGCACACCACCATGCCCACCCCACCGCGGCTTTCCCCGCTTCGTGTCCATACATTTGTTCTGTATGTCTGTGTCTCAACTTCTGCCCTGCAAAACGGTTCATCTGTACCATTTTTCTAGGTTCCACATACATGCATTAATGTACGATATTTGTCTTTCTCTTTCTTACTTACTTCACTCTGTATGACAGTCTCTAGATCCATCCACGTCTCAACAAATGACTCAATTTCGTTCCTTTTTATGGCTGAGTAATATTCCATTGTATATATATACCACATCTTCTTTATCCATTCGTGTGTCAATGGGCACTTAGGTTGCTTCCATGACCTGGCTATTGTAAATAGTGCTGCAATGAACATTGGGGTGCATGTATCTTTTTGAATTATGGTTTTCTCTGGGTATATGCCCCGGAGTGGGATTGCTGGGTCATATGGTAATTCTAATTTTAGATTTTTAAGGAACCTCCATACTGTTCTCCATAGTGGCTGTATCAATTTACATTCCCAGCAGTGCTGCAAGAGGGTTCCCTTTTCTCCACACCCTCTCCAGCATTTGTTGTTTGCAGATTTTCTGATGATGCCCATTCTAACTGGTGCAAGGTGATACCCCATTGTAGTTTTGATTTGCATTTCTTTAATAATTAGTGATGGTGAGCAGCTTTTCATGTGCTTCTTGGCCATCTGTATGTCTTCTTTGGAGAAATGTCTATCTAGGTCTTCTGACCATTTTTGGATTGGGTTGTTTGTTTCTTTAATGTTGAGTTGCATGAGCTGTTTATATATTTTGGAGATTAATCCTTTGTCCGTTGATTCATTTGCAACTGTTTTCTCCCATTCTGAGGGTTGTCTTTTCATCTTGTTTATGGTTTGCTTTGCTTTGCAAAAGCTTTGAAGTTTCATTAGGTCCCATTTGTTTATTTTTGTTTTTATTTCCATTACTCTAGGAGGTGGATCAAAAAAGATCTTGCTGTGATTTATGCCAAAGAGTGTTGTTCCTATGTTTTCCTCTAAGAGTTTTATAGTGTTCCGTCTTACATTTAGGTCTCGATTCCATTTTGAGTTTATTTTTGTTTATGGTGTTAGAGAGTGTTCTAAATTCATTCTTTTACATGTAGCTGTCTAGTTTTCCCAGCACCATTTATTGAAGAGACTCTATTTTCTCCATTGTATATCCTAGCTTCCTTTGTCATAGATTAGTTGACCATAGGTGCGTGTGTTTATCTCTGGGCTTTCTATCTTGTTCCATTGATCTATGCTTCTGTTTTTGTGCCAGTACCATATTGTCTTGATTACTGTAGCTTTGTAGTATAGTCTGAAGTGAGGGAGTCTGATTCCTCCAGCTCCGTTTTTTTCCCTCAAGACTGCTTTGGCTATTTGGGGTCTTTTGTGTCTCCATAAAAATTTTAAGATTTTTTGTTCTAGTTCCATAAAAAATGCCATTTGATTTTTGATAGGGATTGCATTGAATCTGTAGATTGCTTTGGGTAGTATAGTCATTTTCACAATATTGTTTCTTCCAATCCAAGAACATGGTATATCTCTCCGTCTGTTTGTATCATCTTTAATTTCTTTCATCAGTGTCTTATAGTTTTCTGCATACAGGCTTTTTGTCTCCCTAGGTAGGTTTATTCCTAGGTATTTTATTCTTTTTGTTGCAGTGGTAAATGAGAGTGTTTCCTTAATTTCTCTTTCAGGTTTTTCATCATTAGTGTATAGGAATGCAAGAGATTTCTGTGCATTAATTTTGTATCCTGCAACATTTCCAAATTGATTGATTAGCTCTAGTACTTTTCTGATGGCATCGTTAGGATTCTCTATGTATAGTATCATGTCATCTGCAAACAGTGACAGTTTTACCTCTTCTTTTCCTATTTGTATTCCTTTTATTTCTTTTCTTCTCTGATTGCCGTGGCTAGGACTTCCAAAACTATGTTGAATAATAGTGGTGAGAGTGGATATCCTTATCTTGTTCCTGATCTTAGAGGAAATGCTTTCAGTTTTTCACCATTGAGAATGATGTTTGCTGTGGGTTTGTCATATATGGCCTTTATTATTTTGAGGTAGGTTCCCTCTATGCCCACTTTCTGGAGAGTTTTTATCATAAGTGGGTGTTGAATTTTGTCAAAAGCTTTTTCTGCATCTACTGAGATGATCATATGGTTTTTATTCTTCAGTTTGTTAATATGGTGCATCACATTGATTAATTTGCGTATATTGAAGAATCCTTGCATCCCTGGGATAAAACCCACTGGATCATGGTGTATGATCCTTTTAATGTACTGTTGGATTCTGTTTGCTAGTATTTTGTTGAGGATTTTTGCGTCTATATTCATCAGTGACATTGATCTGTAATTTCCTTTTTTTGTAGTATCTTTGTCTGCTTTTGGTGTCAGGGTGATGGTGGCCTCATAGAATGAGTTTGGGAGTGTTCCTTCCTCTGCAATTTTTTGAAAGAGTCTGAGAAGGATGGGTGTTAGCTCTTCTCTAAATGTTTGATAGAATTCACCTGTGAAGCCGTCTGGTCCTGGACTTTTGTTTGTTGGAAGATTTTTAATCACAGTTTCAATTTAATTACTTGTGAATGGTCTGTTCGTATTTTCTATATCTCCCTGGTTCAGTCTTGGAAGGTTATACCTTTCTAAGAATTTGTCCATTTCTTCCAGCTTGTTCATTTTATTGGCGTAGAGTTGCTTGTAGTAGTCTCTTAGGATGCTTTGTATTTCTGCGGTGTCTGTTGTAACTTCTCCTTTTTCATTTCTAATTTTATTGATTTGAGTCCTCTCCCTCTTTTTCTTGATGATTCTTGGTAATTGTTTGCCAATTTTGTTTATCTTCTCAAAGAACCAGCGTTTAGTTTTATTGATCTTTGCTGTTGTTTTCTTTGGTTCTATTTCATTTATTTCTGCTCTGATCTTTATGATTTCTTTCCTTCTGCTAACTTTGGGTTTTGTTTGTTGTTCTTTTTCTAGTTCCTTTAGGTGTAAGTTTAGATAGTTTATTTGAGATTTTTCTTGTTTCTTGAGGTAGGCTTGTATAGCTATAAACTTCCTTCTTAGAACTGCTTTTGCTGCATCCCATAGGTTTTGGAAGATTGTGTTTTCATTGTCATTTGTCTCTAGGTATTTTTTAATTTCCTCTTTGATTTCTTTAGTCATCTCTTGGTTATTTAGTAACGTATTGTTTAGCCTCCATGTGTTTGTGTTTTTTACGTTTTTTTCCCCGTAATTCATTTCTGATCTCATAGCGTTGTGGTCAGAAACGATGCTTGATATGATTTCAATTTTCTTAAATTTACTGAGGCTTGATTTGTGACCCAAGATGTGATCTATCCTGGAGAATGTTCCATGTGCACTTGAGAAGAAAGTGTAATCTGCTGTTTTTGGATGGAATGTCCTATAAATATCAATTACATCTATCTGGTCTATTGTGTCATTTAAAGCTTCTGTTTCCTTATTTATTTTCATTTTGGATGATCTGTCCATTGGTGTAAGTGAGGTATTAAAGTCCCCTATTATTATTGTGTTATTGTTGACTTCCTCTTTTATAGCTGTTAGTAGTTGCGTTATGTATTGAGGTGCTCCTATGTTGGGTGCATAAATATTTACAATTCTTATATCTTCTTCTTGGCGTGATCCCTTGATCATTATGTGGTGTCCTTCCTTGTCTCTTGTAACATTCTTTATTTTAAAGTCTATTTTATCTGATATGAGTATTGCTACTCCAGCTTTCTTTTGATTTCCATTTGTGTGGAATATCATTTTCCATCCCCTCACTTTCAGTCTGTATGTGTCCCTAGGTCTGAAGTGGGTCTCTTGTAGACAGCATATATATGGGTCTTGTTTTTGTATCCATTCAGCCAGCCTGTGTCCTTTGGTTGGAGCATTTAATCCATTCATGTTTCAGGTAATTATCAATATGTAGGTTCCTATGACCATTTTCTTAATTGTTTTGGGTTTGTTTTTGTAGGTCCTTTTCTTCTATTGTGTTTTCCACTTAGAGAAGTTCCTTTAGCCTTTGTTGTAGAGCTGGTTTGGTGGTGCTGAATTCTCTTAGCTTTTGCTTGTCTGTAAAGCTTTTGATTTCTCCATTGAATCTGAATTAGATCCTTGCTGGGTAGAGTAATCTTGGTTGTAGGTTCTTCCCTTTCATCACTTTAAGTATATCATGCGTCTCCCTTCTGGCTTGTAGAGTTTCTGCTGAGAAGTCAGCTGTTAACCTTATGGGAGTTCCCTTCTATGTTATTTGTCATTTTTCCCTTGCTGCTTTCAATAATTTTTCTTTGTCTTTAATTTTTGCCAATTTGATTACTATGTGTCTCAGCGTGTTCCTCCTTGGGTTTATCCTGTATGGGACTCTCTGCATTTCCTGGACTTGGGTGGCTATTTCCTTTCCCATGTTAGGGAATTTTTTTGACTATAATCTCTTCAGATATTTTCTCTGGTTCTTTCTCTCTCTCTCTTCTCCTTCTGGGACCCCTATAATGCGAATATTGTTGTGTTTAATGTTGTCCCAGAGGTCTCTTAGGCTGTCTTCATTTCTTTTCATTCTTTATTCTGTTCCGCAGCAGTGAATTTCACCATTCTGTCTTCCAGGTAACTTATCCGTTCTTCTGCCTCAGTTATTCTGCTATTGATTTCTTCTAGTGTAGTTTTCATTTCAGTTACTGTATTGTTCATCTCTGTTTGTTCTTTAATTCTTCTAGGTCTTCGTTAAACATTTCTTGCATCTTCTCGATCTTTGCCTCCATTCTTTCTCCGAAGTCCTGGATCATCTTCACTATCATTATTCTGAATTCTTTTTCTGGAAGGTTGCCTATCTCCACTTCATTTAGTTGTTTTTCTGGGGTTTTATCTTGTTCCTTCATCTGGTACATAGCCCTCTGCCTTTTCATCTTGTCTGTCTTTCTGTGAATGTGGTTTTTGTTCCACAGGCTGCAGGATTGTAGTTCTTCCTTCTACTGTCTGCCCTCTGAGGTGCTGTAATTTTGATTTGTACTTTTAGCAATGGCTTATGATAAGACTTGCCTCTCTGGATTCTTGGAAAATTGTTTTTTGTTGGTGCTGTTCAATTTTTGTTCCTACTTCTACAAGATACTATAGATATTGAAGTCTTTAACCCTCCCAGTCACTTACTATCTTGTAAACACATTAAAGGAGAAGCCAAGCAAATCACTGTCAGACTATTCTATTTCCTTAAGAACTAGAAGGTGTCTTCTAGATACATAGGGAATATTTGGAAAAAACATATTTCATTTGAATTAAAATAACACAAGGTTAGAATCTCAAGCTAAAAGTATAAGGCAACCACACAATTTCAAAACTCAAACTCTAGAGAATTTGCTGAATTTGAAAGAGTATAAGATTTAGATTTGTATGTGGTCAACTAAAATAAATAGAGAATTCTACAGCATGGCTGAAGAAAAGAGTAATCTGCATCTAATTAACAAATGTGAAAAATACCTGAAAAAACAAACTATTCAACTGCTTTTATTTTAATGCTCAAATAAAGCAATAAAATGATTAAATTGTGTTTTCCTGCAGAAAAAGGATCTTGATAGAGCTAAAAAGAGAATAAGTCATGGCAAATAGTGCTGTTAGGCTGCAGATTTTATACGGATAGCATTAGTGGACCTACGGGGATAGCATGCTGGCAGTGTAAAGAAAAAAATCTCAGGACACAGGAGAGTACAGTGAGATTTGGGGGAATTTTAGAGGTAATTCATTAGCAGTGGCAAAAATTGAAACCTATTAGAAGGTTGGGAGTTTTAGTCTCATGTACAAAATGCCAGAAAATATAAGGGTTATGTGAGGGAACTCCTGTTCAGTTAAAACATGTTTAGATGAATTTACTTTCAAGCTGTTGACATAGCCTGTTTTGTTGAACAGTTCTTCTGCTAACAGAAATTACCTCTCAAGAAAAAGAGGGGGAAGAGTCAGCCATAAAACATAAATGGATAGTTTTTGTGAAAGCTTGACGGTCATATACTTGCCAGCTGCAAAGGAAGTTGACCTGTAACTACTTTTTTTTTTTAACTAAAATGAGATCAGTAGTCTTGTTCCATGAAGTTAAAGTAATAGAAAAGTCTTTAGAGATCAGCCTCTAATCTAGAACACAGAAGTCTCATTTTCGATATATAAAGTAGCATGGAAGCCCTTCTGTATTCTATGGATATAACATAAAAGACAGGCTTAGTTTGCATAGAATATGGAAAAAAGAAAAAGAGGGTTTTTACCAGTATTAGAAGCAGGAAAATAATTCTAGATCTTATAATGGAAGTGAATCACTTAAATGTACCACTTGGTTCTGTTTCCACTAAAATTGAATAGAAGAATAAAAATTAAGAAGAAACTGTTGAACTCCCTATACTTAATTAATTAGAGGTCTTGCTGAATGGTACTGAGGAAATTGCATAGTAAAGATTTTTATTGTATGTAATTTACATACAGTGAAATATTCAGATTTTCAGTATACAGTTGGATCAGTTTTGACAAACACACATTTGTGTAACTCACACCCCAACATGGAAAATTTCTGTCATCCCAGAAAGTTCCTTCATGCCCCTCCCCAGTGCTCTGGAACTTACTTCTTTTTTATTTTTTTGCTGTGTTGGGTCTTAGTTGCGGCAGGTGGGCTCTTCGTTGAGGCATGCAGGCTCTTTGTTGCAGAGCGAGCTTCTCTCTACTTGTGGCGTGTGGGTTTTCTCTCTCTACTTGTGGCGCTCAGGCTCCAGGGTGCATGGGCTCTGTAGTTTGCTGCATGTGGGCTCTCTTGCTGAGGTGCCTGAGCTCAGCAGTTGTGGCATGCGGGCTTAGTTGCCCGACCAGTGATTAAACCCGTGTCCCCTGCATTGGAAGGTGGTTTCTTTACCACTGGACCACCAGCGAAGTCCCTGGAACTTACATCTATCACTATAAATTATTTTTTGCTATTCTAAAATGTTACATAAATATAATTATACAGAATATTTTCACTCAGGATAACGTTTTAAAGATTTATCCATGTTGTGTGTATCAAAAATTTGTTCCTGGGCTTCCCCTGTGGTGCAGTGGTTGAGAGTCCGCCTGCCGATGCAGGGGAGACGGGTTTGTGCCCCAGTCCAGGAAGATCCCACATGCCGCAGAGCGGCTGGGCCTGCTGAGCCTGTGCATCGGAGCCTGTGCTCCGCAACAGGAAGGGCCACAGCAGTGAGAGACCCGCATACCACAGAAAAAAAAAAAAAAAAATTGTTCCGTTTTGAACCCTCTTGCACTGTTGGTGGGAATGTAAATTGATACAGCCACTATGGAGAACAGTATGGAGGTTCCTTAAAAAACTAAAAATAGAACTACCATATGACCCAGCAATCCCACTACTGGGCATATACCATGCGAAAACCATAATTCAAAAAGAAACATGTACCACAATGTTCATTGCAGCACTATTTACAATAGCCAGGACATGGAAGCAACCTAAGTGTCCATTGACAGATGAATGGATAAAGAAGATGTGGCACATATATACAATGGAATATTAGCCATAAAAAGAAACGAAATTGAGTTATTTGTAGTGAGGTGGATGGACCTAGAGTCTGTCATACAGAATGAAGTAAGTCAGGAAGAGAAAAACAAATACCGTATGCTAACACATATATATGGAATCTAAAAAATAAAAAGCTTCTGATGAACCTAGGGGTAGGACAGGAATAAAGACACAGATGTCGAGAATGGACTTGAGGACACTGGGAGGGGGAAGGGTAAGCTAGGATGAAGTGAGAGAGTAGCATTAACATACATACACTACCAAATGTAAAATCGATAGCTAGTGGGAAGCAGCTGGGAGATCAGGGAGATCAGCTGGGTGCTTTGTGACCACCTAGAGGGGTGGAATAAGGAGGGTGGGAGGGAGATGTAAGAGGGAGGGGATATGGGGATATGTGTATACATATAGCTGATTCACTTTGTTATTGTAACATTGTAACTTTCCTTTTTATTGCTGAGCTTCCATTGTATGGAAATTCTGTACTAATTTAAAGAGATGTGATGAAGTCTTTATGGCCTGACAAAAATAGCTGACTCAATCAGGCAGAAAATTGATTGGCTTGGAAATTGAAAGAAAAGACAGAATAGTATATTTAAAAGACTGTGAAATTATTAAAATACTTCAGTAGGCAGAATTGAAAGCATACTATGGCTTGCTCTGTGCTAAGGCAGCATGAGTGCAGACAACATAGTGCATGATTCTGTATCCCTAGCAGCTCCTGGTATTAGGTCCAAGCACCTGTAGCCAGCCCTTAGCTTGTCTTTCCACAGTGTTTTTTGATCTCACTCCTTTCTTCAATTCTCCCCAGATTCCTGTGTCTTTTCCTCTAACGTTTAAACTATTAAGTCCTACCTATCGCCCCCCTTTTTTTTTAATTTTTAAAATTGTGGTAAAATATTTATAACATGAAAGTTGCCATTTTAACCATTTTTAAGTGTACAGTTTAGTGTATTTTTTGACTAAACGTTTGCCCCAGGTATTTGAAGCTTTGCAGTCTTTTTGAGCGATGCCCGCTTTTCTAGATTGAGTTGTGAGTTAAACTAAATAGACGAGCATCTTGTCAGTTCTTCAGGTAGCTGTGACTGTCTGCTTCTTTGTTTTACCTGCTGAATGCTTATTGGTGTTTGTTGTTTGATTTGGTTCAGCAAGCCATTTGTGTATGTGTGCTGAACGTCAATATTTGCCATCAATATTTGCTGAACGTCACTAATTGCTCTTATATCATTTTCAGGGTTTCTTTTACTTTCTTAGCCATTCTAGTTCATTGTTATGGTGAACGTTTAATAATATTCATATTTATTAGATAAAGGTTATTTAAAAGAGCAACTCTCGTCTGCTTTGAAGTTTTATGTTGTTCCCAAATTTTGTATGCAAAGTAGACTTTCAAATCTGCTAGTACATTTGATTCCTAGGTGTCCATGTATTTTGGCAAATTTTTCTTAGTTTCTTCCAACATTTCTCTGTTTCATCTTGAAAATGGCTAATGAACAAAACACCAATTTAATGTGGTAGGTATTATTAAGGTATCTCCATCTGCCACTTCAAGCATTATTATGACAAGCTTCTAAATGTGGGGTTGGTGCCTCAGTTCTGGAGAAGTCTCATCCATTATCTCTTTAAATATTACCTCTGCCCTGTTCTTTTCTCTGTTTCTGGGTCTCTGATTGCATATCTGTTAGACCTCACTGTATCCTCAGTGTCTGTCTTCTTTATTCTCCATCTTTTTGTTTCACTGTGCCACATTCTGGGTAATAGCTTCTAATCTGCCTTGTAGGTCATTGAATCTCATTTCACGTGCTTCTAATTTATTGTTAAACTCATCAATTGAGTTCATAATTTCAGTTATTTTTTTATTTCTAGAAATTGTTTGATTCTTTTTAAAACTGGCAGTGTTATAAAGAAGTTATAAACTATTATTATTATAAAGAAGTTTATAGCTGCTTGTTCCCTGAAAATATTTTCAGGCTCTAAATAAAACTTCTTTAATATGGTAAACATATAGTCTAGATGTAACAGTTATAGTATTTGGGATCTTTGTGGGTTTGTCTCTGTTAGCAGTAGTTTCTTATGCTTCTCACTCATGACTAGGTGCTAGTCATTAGATTTTAAAACTTACTTGTTGGAATAATATGAGGCCTCGGATGATCCATCAGAGAGGATTTTGTATATTTCTTAAAGGTGCCTAGGGCACTATCAGTCCAGGACTCATGTAATCTAAGTTCAGCGGTTGAAGTTCCCTGGACCATTTTGGTGATGTAAATTAAACCTAAACAGCTGGTTTATTTGTTTCATCCTTACCCTAAAGGTACTTAGAGTCCCAGATTAATGTGTCTTGAGTATGGTTTAGTAAACTCTCTACTTTGTATAGGCCCAGTGCTTTGAATTTTGTTCATCTTGAAGTTTGAAGCCACCAAAGCCACAGCTCAATTTCTCACTGGGTTCTTATGCACTGCCAGATGTCCTCAAGGCAAAAGCAACTGTTTATTTACCTCTTTTGCCACTTCAGTTAGTAGTTCTTTGATATCTTATTCAGTCTGTAAGAAATTAAAAAAAAATTTTATCTAGCTATTTTAAAAGCCTTCACAATTTTGATCCAAATTTAGCTTGCCATTACTGGAAGTAGAAATCAGCATCTTCTAAATTTTTTAGTTGTTTTATTTATATGTCTTCTTTTAACTCTTTGTATTCCTTGCAGACTTTTAAAAATCTTGTTGAAAACAGCGTTGATTTATTATTTAATGATCAGTTAAGTGTGAGTACATATAGATCTACCTTGTTATTTTATTAGTTTTTCTTAATTTTAAAAATTCTTTTAATTTCCTTCCTGTAGGACTAATGGAAAAAAACCTGACAACTTAAAAACCATTTTTAAATGAACACAAATCACGTTTTATGTTTCTCTTGGATCTTACCACTGACAATACCTAGTGTACTGTGTCTAGCAAATACAACAATTTAATGCTGATTTATTTATTTTAGCTTTAGAATTTGTTTCTGGGGTTAGGTTTTTAATTTTGTTTTTTAATGAAACACTTATTCAATGTTTCCTGTGTACCAGGCACTGTGTTAATTGCTCTTAAATATGTTGTCTAGTATAATCCTTACTGCTCAGTGGTAGATGGTATGTTATTTTTACAGAAGAGAAAGTTGGCAATCAAGTGTTTAAGCCTTTAAATGTAGCAAAGGTTTGGTAAGGGAATTTACAAGTTTGATGTGAATAGGATCCACCATTGGGAATGTATTTATATTCCCTGTCTTGTCTAGGTTGAGGATTTTTCAAGACAACCAGTTTAAACAGCATGTCTTTTCTAATTGTTGCAAAACACATCTTAAATTTGCCTTGTATCTTTGGGTTTTTTCCTCTCTTTCCCTAAATTATTGTTGGTACTTGAACGTTCTTACTTGAAAAGTCCACAGATTGCAAAGGGAAGTAAGTGAACAGAAAAATATTATCACCTTAATTCAGCATAATTGTATTTAGCTCTGAAAACAAGGTGGCCTGTGACTAAACTGATTGGAACTTGGCAGCTGTGCCATAGTATGGATTTTATCATTCTTTATTTTTTTATATTGATAGTGCAGTAACAGATGATATTGTAAATTATTAAAGTCTAAAAGGTCTATATTAGACTATTGGATACATGATAAAATTTGAAACCCTCTTCAATCTAGCCTTAAATTTGCAGTTGATATTTTTATTGTTTGAGTAATAATAAGCCTTTAAAAAATATATATAATTAACATTTCTGTTTTTAGGACTTTGTTTTTCCCCCAGTTTGCTAAAACATTTTCTTATATTAAAAAATACATATTTTCTTTACATTTAGTAGGTAATTTTTCTGGCAGGGGAGTTTGTTATATTTACATCACTTAGTCATGAGATAAGGGTTTTGTAAAATGATGTGGCATTTTATTTTCAATAGATGTTTTATTACCATTGATAAGACAGCACACATTAACTAATGTCCAAGGTTTTGACGTAATCATTGTGTGATTGTTAACTTGTTCAGTGTTATTGCCTATACAGAAAATACTCTGGGAAAAATGTTGCTTTCTTTATCACAATATAAATTTAGTTGTAAATGTCACTGGAACAGTTTGGTAGATTGAGGTGTAATTTTCAATTAAAATATTAACTTGTGTTCTAGTTGTAAGTAATGATATGACATATCTTTGCTCTGAAAACATAGGCTGAAGTCACAAGATTATTTTCAGAAAAAAAATTTTTAAATAACTTATTTAGAAAATATTACTAGAAATTGTTATTTTGTGATTTTCTTTTTTTTTTTTTATAAATTGCCTGTCCATATCCTATACTCATCTTTTCATTTACCTGTCTTTTCTTTATCTGCATATAGGAGCTGATCTTATCTTTGTCATCAGTTTCCCATGTATGCAAAAGGTGACAAATATCTTAGTGTTACCTTGCATATACAGGGCATAGGATTAATATTGCTATTCATATACATGGAAATCTGCTTGGTCCTTTTGAAAGCACAAAATGGAGAGGATAGAGGTGAGAAAAGCTAGCTAATGAAAGCACTTGACGCTCATCTCTCAAAACACATACACAGAAGCCAAGACTGAAAAAAAACAAGAACAAAACCCTTTCAAATTCTGACTTGACTTTGTCTTACTTGTGTCTGGTACCAATGGTATATTGTATGCTGGCTACTAAAGCTTCCACCTGGAAGAGACCCATGCCATTTCTTCTATTTAAGTATGGTCACATGGTCATATCTAACTTCAAGGGAGTAAGGAAGTGTTCACAGAAGGAGAATCAGCAATATTGGGTGGACAGCCCTCATGATTTACCACGTCACCCTAAATGTATTTTCTTCATGGCCATAATAATTGTATTTTGTTTTTACTGTATGCTTAAAGCAATAGTTAATTTTGAATTTTGGACATAAATTTATACTGAGAAAAACTGATACTTATCTCAGACTTTGCCATTCACTTTTTTTTTTTTTTTGCCATTCACTTTTATGTATAATTTGTTCTTACTTTGTAATATCTCTTAGAGTTATTGCAGTTTTGATATTTATCATCCCACCTTAGGGGCAACTTTAATAGCCTCCTAACTGATATTTCTAACTGCACTATTTCTGTACTTTAGTCAGTCCTATATGCTGTTACCTGTAGAACACACTTCCTTTTGTCTATTAGGTGAAATCCAAAACTCTCCATAGTTTGATCCCACCTATTTCTGCTACTCCCTTATATCTAACTTTTATTTTATTTATACAATTTCAGCGATGTTCCTCAGGTACATAATCATTCCTGCCTCTATGTTTTAGCTTTTGTTATTCTTCAATTTGGAATGTCCTCTCCTCCCCTTATTGTGCATTCACATTATGCCTTCGAGGGCCAGATTAATAGTCTGTTAAGCTTCCCTATGTTATTACAACCCACAAGAGTGCTTTTTGTTCATAAGCTATGACTTTGGGTGGGTGATTATCTTGTTTAGCACATTTTTATACATGTCGTGTGTTGTTCTCTTTGTTCTCTCATTGTTTAATGTATGAAAGTCTTGATTTTACTGTAAGCCACTTGATTACCATGGCACCATATGTATTTTTCGGCTCCTTCACAATTCTTTCATGTGGTATTTGTCAAGTTTTTTTGTTTGTTTTTGTTAGTATTAGTTTTTTTTTGAATTTTATTTTATTTTTTTATACAGCAGGTTCTTATTAGTCATCAATTTTATACACACCAGTGTATACATGTCAATCCCAATCACCCAATTCATCATGTCAAGTTTTTTATTGAATTTAATATATTTGATATAGAATGATCATTTATCTGTTTATAAAACTTAACTGAAACATATCATTTGTGAAATAATTAATATATTAATCCACTTATACCACAGAAAGTATGAAGCATGACTTAGAGCCTGAAAATCTGGGTCCAAATACTATCTCGATGACTTATCAAAGCTAATATGACTATTAAGTCTTTTTAAAATCTTTGAGGCTCAGTTTCTTCTCTCATTGAGAGATATGATATCTGGCTAACTAGCAGGATGACTATGAGAATTAAAACAAGATAATGAATATGAAAGTACTTAACATGCTGCCATTTGATAGTTCTGGTGCTTACCAAATGTTACATTTACTTAAATTGGGAATGTTTCCTGTGCTGTGTTATGAGCGCCATAAATTCTAAAGTGTTTCTGATTGCTTTATAAACTAAATAAGTATAGGTACTATTTTTCTTTAAACATTTATTATCATTTTAATAAAATACACATAAATGCATGAGTATATTCTTATCTGTTATGACTGAACATTAAACTGATTATGTATTTCAATAGGAAAAAAATCTGGATTATTATTGTGGTGGGTCAGGAATAAATGAGAGTTGGGGATGTGGAAAGGATGGATATAAACTACCTTTCTTGTAGCTTAGCAAGAAAGAGAGAAGAGATATAGGATGCTGTCTAAATGGGAATGTCAAGTACATTACTGACTTTAACAGTTAGTCTTTTAACTCTGTTCTGTTAAAAGAATGAATTTTTTAAAGTTAATCTGGAGTTTGCCTAACACTTCTCAAAAAGATTACCCAGGTAGTGAATATAATTATTTCAATTGCTTTGTGATTAGGAATTATAATCCATCCCCTTCAGAAGTCTCTCTTTGAACTTTGGAATTGATTATGTTTAGATCACCAGAAACATTTTCACAAAAAAATTAATTTGAAATAAAACCCAACCATATTTCATGTTTTATGATACATATTTTTTTCACATATTAGCATCTCTGAAATTAGTATGCTTCCTAAAATTGATGATATCTTAGATCCAATGAAATATAGTAATTTGTTACTTACGTATTTTAGTAGTTTTATCTTAGTTTGTACTTTCTGTATCCAGGAATGTCCAGTGATATTAGAGGTCCTGGGAAAAGTGAATAGTGTAAAAATAACATTAAAAATTTTCTCTCATGATTTCATAGCTTTCAAAAATTAAAATTTTTTTCTTTCTTAAATATACACTATTTCAGCATTTTCCCACCAGAATAAGTTACTTTCTATATATTAATGGTCTGTGCTAAAGAATTTTAGGAGAAGGATGATTCCTGATGCAAGTGAAGCATCAGATATAAAGAATTAATATATTTTTTCATTATACTACCTTGTATACAAATATAGATGATGTTTTCATTAATAGGAAGCATAGTGCTACAATTATATTTCCTTTTGGACAATTTTCCCACATTCCAGTGTTATAGCAATAACTTCATGAATATATAGAAGTGAATCCATTCTTGCTGGGAAAGCTTAATATCTCCTCTTAATATGTCTCTGTGGAATTGTGCAATTATAAGGACCTTTATTTAGTCAAAAATTTACTGGATCTTGGAACCCTTTTCCTCAAGATCCCAGCGGGCTGAAGACTTGGAGAGGGAGAGCTTGAGGTGGATCAAGTGCGATGTTAGAGGGAAGCAATTAGCTCCTGTGTTGTTGCCTCTTAGGAGTCCAACCCCTCTGGGAAAACCTGCCCCAGGCCGCCTCCAGAGATCTTTAAGATGGCAGAGGAGTAAGATGTGGGGATCACCTTGCTTCCCACAGATACATCAGAAATACATCTACATGTGGAACAACTCCTACAGAACACCTGCTGAATGCTGGCAGAAGACCTCAGAATTCCCAAAAGTGTGGCTGACAGGGTCTCGGTGCCCTGGCCGGGTGTCAGGCCTGTGCCTCTGAGGTGGGAGAGTTGAGTTCAGGAGATTGGTCCACCAGAGACCTCCTGGCTCCACGTAATATCAAATGGCGAAAGCTCTCCCAGAGATCTCCATCTCAAAGCTAAGACCCAGCTCCACTCAATGACCAGCAAGCTACAGTGCTGGAAACCCTGTGCGAAACAACTAGCAAGACAGGAACACAACCCCACCCATTAGCAGAGAGGCTGCCTAAAATCATAATAAGGTCACAGACACCCCAAAACACACCACTGGACATGGTCCTGCCCACCACAAAGACAAGATCCAGCCTCATCCACCAGAACACAGGCACTAGTCCCCTCCACCAGGAAGCCTACACAACCCACTGAACCAACCTTAGCCACTGGGGGCAGACACCAAAAACAATGGGAACTAAGAACCTGCAGCCTGCGAACAGGAGACCCCAAACACAGTAAGTTAAGCAAAATGAGAAGACAGAGGAACACACATCAGATGAAGGAGCAAGGTAAAAACCCACCAGACCAAACAAATCTAGGAAATAGCAAGTCTACCTGAAAAAGAATTCAGAGTAATGATAGTAAACATGATCCAAAATCTTGGAAATAGAATGGAGAAAATACAAGAAACGTTTAACAAGGACCTAGAAGAACTAAAGAGCAAACAAACAATGATGAACAACACAATAAATGAAATTAAAAATTCTCTAGAAAGAATCAATAGCAGAATAACTGAGGCAAAAGAACAGATAAGTGACCTGGAAGATAAAATAGTAGAAATAACTACCACAGACCAAAATAAAGAAAAAAGAATGAAAGGAATTAAGGACAATCTCAGAGACCTCTGGGACAACATTAAATGCACCAACATTCGAATTATAGGGGTCCCAGAAGCAGAAGAGAAAAAGAAAGGGACTGAGAAAATATTTGAAGGGATTATAGTTGAAAACTTCCCTAATATGGGAAAGGAAATAGTCATTCAGGTCCAGGAAGTGCAGAGAGTCCCATACAGGATAAATCCAAGGAGAACCACACCAAGACACATTTTTATTTTTAAAAAAATTTTATGTATTTTTGGCTGCATTCAGTCTTCATTGATGCTCGCAGGCTTTCCCTAGTTGTGGTGAGTGGGGGCTACTCCTCGTTGCAGTGCGTGGGTTTCTCACTGCGGTGGTTTCTCTTGTTCCAGAGCACAGGCTCTAGGTGCGCGGGCTTCAGTAGTTGTGGCAGGCAGGCTGAGTAGTTGTGGCTTGTGGTCGCTAGAGCACAGGCTCAGTAGTTGTGGCACATGGGCTTAGTTGCTCCGTGGCATATGGGATCTTCCTGGACCAGGGATGGAACTCATGTCCTCTGCATTGGCAGGCAGATTCTTATCCACTGCGCCACCAGGCAAGTCCCACTACTATTTTTAATTTTAGCCATTTTATTAGGTGTGTGGTGATATCTTACTGTGGTGTTAATTTTCATTTCTCTTTAATTTTTGTTAACATGGTTAATGATGTTGAACAACTTTTCATGTGCTTATTTGCCATATATCCTCTTTGGTGAAGTATCTTTTCCTGTCTTTGGTGAAGTATCTTGCCCAGTCTCTGTTTGGATTGTTTGTTTGTTGACTAATAAATTATGAGAGTTCTTTGTATATTCTAGATACAAGGCCTGTCTTTTCATACTCTTCACAGAGTCTTTGGAGGAGCAGAAGTTTTTAATTTTGCTAAGGTCTCTCTCCTCTGTATTTAACTTATATGTTTAACCTGGCCTGCTCTATCGCACTTTTTCCCTTGGTGCAAAAATTGTATCACAGTGCATCGAACTCTAGAACTACATCTACCTTGAAGCATGTTTCTTTTCCTCTTGTTATATCAGCTAATGATGCCACAGTCTAGCACAAAACAGACACCTGAGCGCCTCTAATCCTCTACTTCCTCCTTTAACCACCCACCCAAATCCTGTCTATTCTTACTAAACATTTCTCAAGTTCACTCTATATCATATTTTTATTCTTAGTGCTCTTGTCTTGATTCAGATCCTTATTATTTCTTGTCAGGATCATTGCACTGAGCTCCTCATTATACTCCTGGCTTCCAGTTTTGCCTATCATAAAGCAAGAGAATTCTTGCTTCCATATTGCTATAGAATGATCTATCCAAAATGCAGCCCAATCATGTTATTCCCCTGCTCAAAAAAATCCTTAAACATCCTTAAATACCTTACCATCATCTCCAGAGTAAGTTTAAATTTTTTAACATGAGGTACACACCTTATCTCTCACTGCTCCCTCACACCCAGACATTAGCTCCAACCAATCTAATTTATTGCAGTTTCTTTCTCTTTTTTTAACATCTTTATTGGACTATAATTGCTTTACAATAATGTGTTAGTTTCTGCTTTATAACAAAGTGAATCAGCTATACATACACATATATCCCCATATCTCCTCCCTCTTGCGTCTCCATCCCACCCTCCCTATCACACCCTCTAGGTGGTCACAAAGCACTGAGCTGATCTCCCTGTGCTATCTGTTTTACATTTGGTAGGATATATAAGTCCATGCCACTCTCTCACTTCGTCCCAGCTTACCCATCCCCCTCCCCATGTCCTCAAGTACATTTTCTATGTCTGCGTCTTTATTCCTGTCCTGCCCCAGGTTCTTCCAAACCTTTTTCTTTCTTTCTTTCTTTTTTTTTTTTTTTGCGGTACACGAGCCTCTCACTGTTGTGGCCTATCCCGTTGCGGAGCACAGGCTCCGGATGCACAGGCTCAGCGGCCATGGCTCACGGGCCCAGCGGCTCCGTGGCATGTGGGATCTTCCCGGACCGGGGCACGAACCCGTGTCCCCTGCATCGGCAGGTGGACTCTCAACCACTGCGCCACCACGGAAGCACATTTTTTTTTCTTTTCTTGATTCCATATATATGCATTACATTTATCCATTCATCTCTTGATAGACACTAAGGTTGTTTCCAATCCTGGCTATTTTAAATAGAGCTTCAATGAACATTGTGGTGCATGACTCTTTTTGAATTATGGTTTCCTCAGGTTATATGCCCAGTAGTGGGACTGCTGGGTCGTGTGGTACTGCTATTTTTAGGACACATATTAATCAAACTATCAAAATTTAAATACAAAGAAAAAATATTAAAAGCAACAAGGGAAAAACAACAAATAACATACAAGGGAATCCCCAGAGGGTTAACAGCTGATCTTTCAGCAGAAACTCTGCAGGCCAGAAGGGAGTGGCAGCACACATTTAAAGTGATGAAAGGGAAAAACCTACAACCAAGATTATCCTACCCAGCAAGGATCTCGTTCATTTTCGACGGAAAAATTAAAACCTTTACAGACAAGCAAAAGCTAAGAGAATTCAGCACCACCAAGCCAGCTTTACAACAAATGCTAAAGGAACTTCTCTAGGCAGGAAACACAAGAGAAGGAAAAGACCTACAATAACAAACCCAAAACAATTAAGAAAATGGTAATAGGAACATATATATCAATAATTACCTTAAATGTAAATGGATTAAATGCTCCCACCAAAAGACACGGACTGGCTGAATGGACATAAAAACACGAGCCGTATATATGCTGTCTACAAGAGACCCACTTCAGACCTAGGGACACATACAGACTGAAAGTGAGGGGATGAAAAAAGATATTCTATGCAAATGGAAATCAAAAGAAAGCTGGAGAAGCAATTCTGATATCAGAAAAAATAGACTTTAAAATAAAGACTATTACAAGAGACAGAAAAGGACACTACATAATGATCAAGGGATCAATCCAAAAAGAAGATATAACAATTGTAAATATTTATGCACCCAACATAGGAGCACCTCAATACATAAGGCAAATGCTAACAGCCATAAAAGGGGAAATCAACAGTAACAAATCATAGTAGGGGACTTTAACACCCAACTTTACCAGTGGACAGATCAGCCAAAATGAAAATAAGGAAACATAAGCTTTAAATGATACATTAAACAAGATGGACTTAATTGATATTTATAGGACATTCCATCCGAAAACAACAGAATACACTTTCTTCTCAAGTGCTCATGGAACATTCTCCAAGATAGATCATACCTACATCACAAATCAAGCCTTGGTAATTTTAAGAAAACTGAAATCGTATCAAGTATTTTTTCCGACCACAACCATATGAGACTAGATATTAATTACAGGAAAAATTCTGTAAAAAGTACAAACACATGGAGGCTAAACAATACCCTACTTAATAATGAAGAGATCACTGAAGAAATCAAACAGGAAATCAAAAATACTTAGAAACAAATGACGATGACCCCAAACCAATGGGATACAGCAAAAGCAGTTCTAAGAGGGAAGTTTATAGCAATACAATCCTACCTCAAGAAACAAGAAACATCTCAAATAAACAGCCTAACCTTACACCTAAAGCAATCAGAGAAAGAAGAACAAAGAAAACCCCAAAGTTAGCAGAAGGAAAGAAATCATAAAGATCAGATCAGAAATAAAGGAAAAAGAAATGAAGGAAACAATACTAAATATCAATAAAACTAAAAGCTGGTTCTTTGAGAAGATAAACAAAATTGATAAACCTTTAACCAGACTCACCAAGAGAAAAAGGGAGAATATTCAAATCAATATAATTAAAAATGAAAAACTGACACTGCAGAAATACAAAGATCATGAGAGATTACTATAAGCAACTCTATGCCAATAAAATGGACAACCTGGAAGAAATGGACAAATTCTTAGAAAAGCACAAACTTCTGAGACTGAACCAGGAAGAGAGAGAAAATATGAACAGACCTATCACAAGTAATGAAATTGAAACTGGGATTAAAAGTCTTCCAACGAACAAAGGCCCAGGACCAGATGGCTACACAGGCAAATTCTATCAAAGATTTAGAGAAGAGCTAACACCTATCCTTCTCAAACTCTTCCAAAATATAGCAGAGGGAGGAACACTCCCAAACTCTTTCTATGAGGCCACCATCACCCTATATCAAAACCAGACAAAGATGTCACAGAAATGAAAACTACAGGCCAATATCACTGATGAACATAGATGCAAAAACCCTCAACAAAATACTAGCAAACAGAATCCAACAGCACATTAAAAGGATCATACACCATGATGAAGTGGGTTTATCCCAGGAATGCAAGGATTCTTCAATACACGCAAATTAATCAATGTGATACACCATATTAACAAATTGAAGGATAAAAACCATATGATGATCTCAATAGATGCAGAAAAAGCCTTCGACTAAAACACCCATTTATGATAAAAACCCTCCAGAAAGTAGGCACAGAGGGAACTTACCTCAACATAATAAAGGCCATATATGACAAACAGTCAACATCGTTCTCAATGGTGAAAAACTGAAACCATTTCCACTAAGATCAGGAACAAGACAAGGTTGTTCACTCTCACCACTAATATTCAACATAGTTTTGGAAGTTTTAGCCACAGCAATCAGAGAAGAAAAAGAAAGAAAAGGAATCCAAATCGGAAAAGAAGTAAAGCTGTCACTGTTTGCAGATGACATGATACTATACATAGAGAATCCTAAAGATGCTACCAGAAAACTACTAGAGCTAATCAATGAATTTGGTAAAGTAGCAGGATACAGAATTAATGCACAGAAATCTCTTGCATTCCTATACACTAAAATGAAAAATCTGAAAGAAAAACTAAGGAAACACTCCCATTTACCATTGCAACAAAAAGAATAAAATACCTAGGAATAAACCTACCTAAGGAGACAAAAGACCTGTATGCAGAAAACCATAAGACACTGATGAACAAAATTAAAGATGATACCAACAGATGGAGAGATATACCATGTTCTTGGATTGGAAGAATCAACACTGTTAAAATGCCTGTACTACCCAAAGCAATCTACAGATTCAGTGCAATCCCTATCAAACTACCAATGGCATTTTTCACAGAAGTAGCACAAAAAATTTCACAATCTGTATGGAAACACAAAAGACCCCGAATAGCGAAAGCAATCTTGAGAAAGAAAAATGGAGCTGGAGGAATCAGGCGCCCTGACTTCAGGCTGTACTACAAAGCTACAGTAGTCAAGACAATATGGTACTGGCACAAAAACAGAAATATAGATCAATGGAACAGGATAGAAAGCCCAGAGATAAACCCACACACCTATGGTCAACTCATCTATGACAAAGGAGGCCAAGACATACAATGGAGAAAAGACGGTCTCTTCAATAAGTGGTGCTGGGAAACCTGGACAGCTACATGTAGAAAAATGAAATTAGAACACTCCCTAACACCATACACATATGCTCCTCTCTATGTCTAGTAATTCTTCTTTATTATAATATACTCTGTCTAATATTAGTATGGTTATATCAGCTTTCTTTTAGTTAGTGTTTATATATCTTTTTCTATCCTTTTGCTTTCAACCTTTCTGTGTATTTTGATGTAAAGTAAGCAACAAATATAGTTCTTTTTTGATCCAGATTGATTAATAATAGTTTCCTTTTAACTGGAATATTTAGTCCATTTGTATTTAGGGTACATACTGATATATCTGTTCCATTTAATTAGTGCTCTTTTCCAATATTGTTTTTAGATTAATCTTTTTATTATCAGTTTCCTATCTTGCTATCATTTTTCTATTATTTGAATGGCTACTCTAGAGATTATAACATGTATTGTCTGCTTCCTAGAGTCTATTATAAATTAGTACTTTTTCCAATTCCTGGACAGTGGCAAGAATCTTAGAATATTTTAACTCCATTTGCCCATGCCACCCCTGCCTTTGTGCTATTGTTGTCATATATTCCTAACCTATATGTATCTTAAACCTGACAATACATTATTATCATCATTTTATTGTCAGCAATTATGTTGTTATTATTATCTACTTTTATTTAGTTTTACTCCCATATTCATCTTTTCAGGTGTTCTTAATTTCATCCTATATTTTCATGTTTCAATCAGGAGTCATTTTTCTTCTGAAAATCTTTCTTTAGTGTATTTTCTGGTGACCAAGTCTTCTTGTTTGAAACCTTTTTATTTCACTTTAATTTTGAAAGTTATTTTCATTGAGCATAGATTTCTAGGTTAGGAGTTAACTTCCTTTTGGTATGTTAAATCTATTTTGGTTATCTCCTGGCCTCCATTGTTTCTATTGAAAAGCCAGCTGTTAGTCTTATTGATCTTTTGAAGGTGTTGATTTTATCCGGTGACAGTTTTTTGAGATTTTCTATTTGTCTCTTGTTTTGGGCAACTTTGCTATGATAACCCTAGGCTTGGTTTTCTTTAAGTATGTTCAGCTTGGGGGTCATAGAACTTGAATCTCTTCTTTGATATATTTCATCATATTTCTAGTATTTCTTCAGATACTGCTTTTGCCTCATCCTCCATCTTCTCTTTTGCTGGGATTTAGGCCATTACACCCATATCACATTTGTCAACATTCTTTTATTTTCCATCCTTTTTTCTCTCCATTTATTACAGTAGTTCCTTAGTATTTTCTCCTGGCCTAACTTCCAGGTGACTAATCCTCTTCTGCTATAGCTAATCTGCTACTAAACCCATCTATTACCTTCTTAATTTCAGTAATCCTAATTTTCAGTCCAGAATTTCTGCTTGCCTCTGTTTTTTCCTTATAATTCAGGTCTCTAATTAAATTTTCACTTGCTTTCTATTTTCTGGAGCATATTAATCACACTTATTTTTAAAGTGTGTTTCTGATAACATCTATAGGTCTGTTTTTATTATTTCTTTCTCTTTTCTTTTGGTCATTTGGTTCTGTCTCCTAAAATGCCTAGTAATTTTTGATTGAATAATAGATATTATGTATGAACATTTGTATAGGTCTGTTTGCTTCCAGAAATATTTAATTTTCTTCTGACTGGCAGTTAGAACCTTGATCTAATCAGGGATTACAGTGGTTCAAGTCTGGGTGTTGGGTTTAGTCTATTTCCCTTATAGCCCTTCAGTGGTCGCAACTGAAATTTGGGTGTTTACTTGAGCCACTCTCCCTTTGAGGGTCATGAATGCCAAATTTTGTCTCCTCAGTTTTATAGGAATGCTAAAAGCCCCTCTTAGCTTTTCAGCCTTTTAGCAGCTAATTTGTAGTCTTCCTCACTGCCTCCCCATGCATATTTTGTGTATTTTAGGAATATGCAAATGCCTTGAAGGGAAAAGCCCAGTAGAAGATCCCTTCTCTGCAGGGCTGCTTTTCTGCTATTCCCTTTTTTCCAGACTATTAGTCCTTGAAGTTCTTGGTTGGTAGCTCTTAACTTCAATTTTTGTGTCTCTAGCAAAAAAAAAAAAAAAAAAAAAAGGCCTAGAGGTACTGCTTTCTACTTATGCCACTCAGGAATTGGCAAACGTCTCAAGGGAAAACGTGTCAGAGAATGTAGGACTCAATTCAACAGATGCTTCTTTTGTCCCCAGGATCTTGACTTCTCATGTTTAGCTGCCTTGGTCTACTACAATGCTTTCAAACATATTTTGCATTTTATCAGGTGTTATAGCCTTTGTTAGTGGAAGGGTTGATCTAATAAAACTACTGTGATAAGTAGAAATGGATGTTCAATTCACAGCCTTTTATCATTTTCAAAATCTCCTTTATCATACTTACTTCATTAATCTCCTAGCTAAAAGCTAATTGTTTAAAGCACACTAAAAACAGTAGATAATACTTACCTGTACAGTAAAAATGTGACAAGAAGGCAAACTAGCCATCTTCCCCTTGGTACAGAGAAGTAATAAGTATATCACCAAGAAGGTACATTTATTTTTTCTCTGTCAGACTGTTTTGGTTCTATCAATACTTTTCCTTGTATGCCCTCTAGTGGAGGTTTTATTGAAATGAAATAACTAGAAAGTGAGATGAATAAAAGGCTCTGTATCATCCAGAGAAAAAAACTTGTACATAAACTTTATTCTTGTTAACCAACTCTTGATGGTTAACAATTTTGAGAAGGTTTGGTAGATGAATTAAAAAGCCGACTTAATATCATTAGTAAATTCAGCTGGGTGTTGTTAACAATATATGCTAAGTACTAGGAGACACAAGATAAAAGACCCAGTCCCTGCCTCTATTATATTTGATAGTATGGTAGAAGAGATTATAATACTATAGGCATTTTACAGAATTGTAAGATTACAGATAGTAGAGAGTGTCGCTAGGAATATAAATTAGAATTTAACTCAGATGAAGATGACAAGTGAAAGCTTCCCCGAGGTTTATCTTTTGAACTGAGGTTTGAAGAATGAATCGGATTTAGCCAACTGAAGATGGCAGTAAAGAATATTCAGTGTAGAGGATGGTGCATGTGTAGGCCGAGAAGGATGAGAAAGCACATTTCATTCAGCCAGTTATAAGTTATGTAAGAAGATCATATGATATTAGGGTAGAAAATGAATCAGAATTCAGCAGTGGCTAGATAATAACCTATGTAATCCACGCTAAAATATATGAATTTCATCCTGAAAGCTATTGAACAACTTTAAGACTGAACATATTAGTATTTTATAAAGGTTATTTTGTCAGCAGTTGAGGATGAATTGGAGGCAAGATGTCCAGCTAAAAGGCTTGCTCTTGCCAAAGCCAGGGACTATGTATTCAGAATTAACATTAGCAAGTAATTTTGCCTGAATTTGAAGAACATTAGTTCCAGTATACCTAAAGATAGATTTCAAATTTTATTTTTATTTAAAATTTGGGTCATAAAAGGTTCCTATTAAATTTTTAAAATAATATCTAACTTAGGAAGTGGGAAGTCTTCTGTTTTCCCTATAATATGGTTGGTTATTATGTATTCTTGCAGAACTTCTTCCATGTGTTAGCATTTTTCTTTTGTTTTCCTTTGTTTTCTGTTTTTTAACATCTTTATTGGAAGATAATTGCTTTACAATATTTTGTTAGTTTCTTCTATACAATAAAGTGAATCATCTATATGTATACATATATCCCCATATCCCCTCCCTCTTGCGTCTCCCTCCCACCCTCCCTATCCCACCCCTCTAGGTGGTCACAAAGCACTGAGCTGATCTCCCTGTGCTATGTGGCTGCTTCCCACTAGCTATCTATTTTACATTTGGTAGTGTATATATGTCCATGCCACTCTCTCACTTTGTCCCAGTTTACCCTTCCCCCTCCCCATGCCCTCAAATCCATTCTCTATGTCTGCGTCTTTATCCCTGTCCTACCCCTAGGTTGTTCAGAACCTTTTTTTTTTTTTTAAGATTCCATGTATATGCGTTAGCGTACGGTATTTGTTTTTCTTTCTGACTTACTTCACTTTGTATGACGGTCTCTAGGTCCATCCACCTCATTACAAATAACTCAATTTCGTTTCTCTTATGGCTGAGTAATATTCCATTGTATTTACGTACCACATCTTCTTTATCCATGCCTCTGTTGATGGACATTTAGGTTGCTTCCATGTCCTGGTTGTTCTAAATAGAGCTGCAATGAACATTGTGGTGGTACATGACAATTTTTGAATTATAGTTTCCTCAGGGTATATGCCCAGTAGTGGGATTGCTGGGTCATATGGTAGTTCTATTTTTAGTTTTTTAAGGAACCTCCATACTGTTCTCCATAGTGGCTGTATCAATTTATATTCCCAACAAGACTGCAGGAGGGTTCCCTTTTCTCCACACCCTCTCCAGCATTTATTGTTTGTACATTTTTTGATGATGGCCATTCTGAACGGTGTGAGGTGATACCTCATTGTAGTTTTGATTTTCATTTCTCTAATGATTAGTGATGTTGAGCATCCTTTCATGTGTTTGTTGGCAATCTGTATATCTTCTTTGGACAAATGTCTATTTAGGTCTTCTGCCCGTTTTTTAAAAACTAATTAACATACTTTTTTATTTCATTTTTGACTGCATTGTGTCTCCGTTGCTGCGCGCGGGCTTTTCTCTAGTTGCTGCGAGTGGGGGCTACTCTTTGTTGCAGTGCACAGGCTTCTCATTGCAGTGGCTTCTCTTGTTGCAAAGCAAGGGCTCTAGGCACATGGGCTTCAGTATTTGTGGCACGTGGGCTCAGAAGTTGTGGCACGCGAGCTCTAGAGTGCAGGCTCAGTAGTTGTGGCGCATGGGTTTAGTTGCTCCGCGGCATGTGGGATCTTCCTGGTCCAGGGCTCGATCCCATGTCCCCTGTATTGGCAGGCGGATTCTTAACCACTGCATTACCAGGGAAGCCCCTTCTGCCCATTTTTGGAATGGGTTGTTTGTTTTTTCGATATTGAGTTGCATGCGCTGCTTGTATATTTTGGATATTAATCCTTTGTCAGTTGCTCTGTTTGCAAATATTTTCTCCCATTCTGAGGGTTGTCTTTTTGTCTTTTTTATTGTTTCCTTTTCTGTGCAAAAGCTTTTAAGTTTCATTAGGTCCCATTTGTTTCTTTTTGTTTTTATTTCCATTTATTTAGGAGGTGAATCAAAAAGGATTATTTCATAGAGTGTTCTGCCTATGTTTTCCTCTAAGAGTTTGATAGTGTCTGGCCTTACATTGAGATCTTTAATCCATTTCGTGTTTATTTTTGGGTATGGTGTTAGGGAGTGTTCTAATTTCATCCTTTTACATGTAGCTGTCTAGTTTTCCCAACTTATTGAAGAGGCTGTCTTTTCTCCATTGTATATTCTTGCCTCCTTTATCAAAAATAAGGTGACCATATGTGTGTGGGTTTATCTCTGGGCTGTCTATCCTGTTCCATTGATCTATATTTCTGTTTTTGTGCCAGTACCATATTGTCTTGACTACTGTAGCTTTGTAGTACAGCCTGAAGTCAGGGCGCCTGATTCCTCCAGCTCCATTTTTCTTTCTCAAGATTGCTTTCACTATTCGGGGTCTTTTGTGTTTCCATACAGATTGTGAAATTTTTTGTGCTACTTCTGTGAAAAATGCCATTGGTAGTTTGATAGGGATTGCACTGAATCTGTAGATTGCTTTGGGTAGTACAGGCATTTTAACAGTGTTGATTCTTCCAATCCAAGAACATGGTATATCTCTCCATCTGTTTGTATCATCTTTAATTCTTTCATCAGTGTCTTATAGTTTTCTGCATACAGGTCTTTTGTCTCCTTAGGTAGGTTTATTCCTAGGTATTTTATTCTTTTTGTTGCAATGGTAAATGGGAGTGTTTCCTTAGTTTTTCTTTCAGATTTTTCATTTTAGTGTATAGGAATGCAAGAGATTTCTGTGCATTAATTCTGTATCCTGCTACTTTACCAAATTCATTGATTAGCTCTAGTAGTTTTCTGGTAGCATCTTTAGGATTCTCTGTGTATAGGATCATGTCATCTGCAAACAGTGACAGCTTTACTTCTTTTCCGATTTGGATCCCTTTTCTTTCTTTTTCTTCTCTGATTGCTGTGGCTAAAACTTCCAAAACTATGTTGAATATTAGTGGTGAGAGGGCCAATGTTGTCTTGTTGCTGATCTTAGTGGAAATGGTTTCAGTTTTTCACCATTGAGAACGATGTTGACTGTTTGTCATATATGGCCTTTATTATGTTGAGGTAAGTTCCCTCTGTGCCTACTTTCTGGAGGGTTTTTATCATAAACGGGTGTTTTAGTCGAAGGCTTTTTCTGCATCTATTGAGATCATCATATGGTTTTTATCCTTCAATTTGTTAATATGGTGTATCACATTGATTAATTTGCGTGTATTGAAGAATCCTTGAATTCCTGGGATAAACCCCACTTCATCATGGTGTATGATCCTTTTAATGTGCTGTTGGATTCTGTTTGCTAGTATTTTGTTGAGGGTTTTTGCATCTATGTTCATCAGTGATATTTGCCTGTAGTTTTCATTTCTGTGACATCTTTGTCTGGTTTTGGTATAGGGTGATGGTGGCCTCATAGAATGAGTTTGGGAGTGTTCTTCCCTCTGCTATATTTTGGAAGAATTTGAGAAGGATAGGTGTTAGCTCTTCTCTAAATCTTTGATAGAATTTGCCTGTGAAGCCATCTGGTCCTGAGATTTTGTTTGTTGGAAGATTTTTAATCACAGTTTCAATTTCAGTGCTTGTGATTGGTCTGTTTATATTTTCTATGTCTTCCTGGTTCAGTCTCAGAAGGTTGTGCTTCTCTACGAGTTTGTCCATTTCTTCCAGGTTGTCCATTTTATTGGCATAAAGTTACTTGTAGTAATCTCTCATGGTCCTTTGTATTTCTGCAGTGTCAGTTGTTACTTCTCCTTTTTCATTTCTAATTCTATTGATTTTATTCTTCTCCCTTTTTTTCTTGATGAGTCGTGACTAAAGGTTTATCAATTTTGTTTATCTTCTCAAAGAACCAGCTTTTAGTTTTATTGATATTTAGTATTGTTTCCTTCATTTCTTTTTCCTTTATTTCTGATCTGATCTTTATGATTTCTTTCCTTCTGCTGACTTTGGGGGGTTTTTTGTTCTTCTTTCTCTTGATTGCTTTAGGTGTAAGATTAGGTTGTTTTTTAGTTGTTTCTTTTTTCTTGAGGTAGGATGGTATTGCTATAAACTTCACTCTTAGAACTGCTTTTGCTGCATCCCAAAGGTTTTGGGTCATTGTGTTTTCATTGTCATTTGTTTCTAGGTATTTTTGATTTCCTCTTTGATTTCTTCAGTGATTTCTTGGTTACTTAGTAATGTATTATTTAGCCTCCATGTGTTTGTATTTTTTACAGAGTTTTTCCTGTAATGGATAATCTAGTCTCGTAGGGTTGTGGTTGGAAAAGACACTGGATATGATTTCAAGTTTCTTAAATTTACCAAGGCTTGATTTGTGACCCAAGATATGATCGATCCTGGAGAATGTTCTGTGAGCACTTGAGAAGAATGTGTACTCTGTTGTTTTGGGTTGCAATGTCCTATAAATATCAATTAAGTCCAGCTTGTTTAATGTATCATTTAAAGCTTCTGTTTCCTTATTTATTTTCATTTTATATGATCTGTCCATTGGTGAAAGTGGGGTGTTAAGTCCCCTACTATGATTTTGTTACTGTTGATTTCCCCTTTTATGGCTGTTAGCATTTGCCTTATGTATTGAGGGGCTCCTATGTTGGCTGCATAAATACTTACAATTGTTATATCTTCTTGGAATGATCCATTGATCATTATGTAATGTCCTTTTTTGTGTCTTATTTTCAAGTCTATTTTGTCTGATATGAGAATTGCTACTCCAGCTTTCTCTTGATTTCCATTTACATGGAATATCTTTTTCCATCCCCTCACTTTCAGTCTGTATGTGTCCCTAGGTCTGAAGTGGGTCTCTTGTACACAGCATATATATGGGTCTTGTTTTTGTATCCATTCAGCCAGTCTGTCTTTTGGTGGGAGCATTTAATCCATTTACATTTAAGGTAATTATTGATATGTATGTTCCTATTACCATTTTCTTAATTGTTTTGGGTTTGTTATTGTAGGTCTTTTCCTTCTCTTGTGTTTCCTGCCTAGAGAAGTTCCTCTAGCATTTGTTGTAAAGCTGGTTAGGTGGTGCTGAATTCTCTTAGCTTTTGCTTGTCTGTAAGCATTTAATTTCTCTATCAAATCTGAATGACATCCTTGCTAGTTAGAGTAATCTTGGTTGTAGGTTTTTCACTTTGAGCACTTTAAATATGTCCTAACATTCCCTTCTGGCTTGCAGAGTTTCTGCTGAAAGATCTGCTGTTAACCTTATGGGGAACCCTTGTATGTTATTTGTTGTTTTTCCTTTGCTGGTTTTAATATTTTTTCTTTGTATTTACTTTTTGATAGTTTGATTAATATGTGTCTTGTCGTGTTTCTCCTTGGATTTATCCTGTATGGGACTCTCTGCGATTACTGGACTTGATTGACTATTTCCTTTCCCATATTAGGGAAGTTTTCATCTGTAATCTCTTCAAATATTTTCTCAGTCCGTTTCTTTTCCTCTTCTTCTTCTGTGAACCTTATAATTTGAATGTTGGTGCATTTAATGTTGTCCCAGAGGTCTCTGAGACTCCTCAGTTCTTTTTCTTTTTTCTTTATTCTGCTCTGTGGTAGTTATTTCCACTATTTTATCTTCCAGGTCACTTATCCATTCTTCTGCCTATTATTCTGCTATTGATTCCTTCTAGGGAATTTTTAATTTCATTTATTGTGTTGTTTATCATTGTTTGCTCTTTAGTTCTTCTAGGTCCTGGGTAAATGCTTGTTTCTTGTATTTTCTCCATTCTATTTCCAAGATTTTGGATCATCTTTACTGTCATTACTCTGAATTCTTTTTCAGATAGACTGCCTATTTCCTCTTCATTTGTTTTATCTGGTGGGTTTTTACCTTGCTCCTTCATCTGCTGTGTATTTCTCTGTCTTCTCATTTTGCTTAACTTACTGTGTTTGGGGTCTCCTTTTCGCAGGCTGCAGGTTCATAGTTCCCATTGTTTTTGGTGTCTGCCCCCAGTGGGTAGTTTGGTTCAGTGGGTTGTGTAGGCTTCCTCGTGGATGGGGACTGGTGCCTGTGTTCTGGTGGATGAGGCTGAATCTTGTCTTTCTGTTGGGCAGGGCCACGTCCAGTGGTGTGTTTTGGGGTGTCTGTGACCTTATTAGGATTTTAGGCAACCTCTCTGCTAATGGGTGGGGTTTTGTTCCTATCTTGCTAGTTGTTTGTCATGGGGTGTTCAGCAGTGGAGCTTGCTGGTCGTTGAGTAGAGCTGGGTCTTAGCATTGAGATGGAGATCTCTGGGAAAGCTCTAGCCGATTGATATTACATTGGGCCAGGAGGTCTTTGGTGGTCCAATATCCTGAACTCATCTCTCTCACCTCAGAGGCTCAGGCCTGACACCCACTAGAGCACCATGATCCCCTCAGCCACACAGTTCAGAAGAAAAGGGAGAAAAAAGAAGAAAAAGAAAGAAAAAGAAAAAAAATAAAGTTATTAAAATTAAATAAATAATAAAGTAATAATAAAAAGAAAAGAAGAGAGCAACCAAACCAATAAACAAATCCACCAATGATAGCAAGCGCTAAAAACTATACTTCAAAAACAAAGAAACAAACAAACAAAAAACTGACAGAACCCTAGGACAAATGGTAAAAGCAAACCTATAGAGACAAAAGTTACGCAAAGAAGCACACATATACACATTCACCAAAAGAGAAAAGAGAAAAAAAATTTATATATATATATAAAAAAATAATGGAAGAGAGCAACCAAATCAATAAACAAATCTACCAGTGATAATAAGCTCTAAATACTAAACTGAGATAAACATAAAACCAGAAACAAATTAGATCAGAAAGGAAACCCCAAGCCTACAGTTGCTCCCAAAGTCCACCACCTCAATTTTGGGATGATTAGTTGTGTATTCAGGTATTCCACAGATGCAGGGTACATCAAGTTGATTGTGGGGATTTAATCCGCTGCTCCTGGGGCTGCCAGGAGAAATTTCCCTTTCTCCTCTTTGTTTGAACAGCTCCCAGGTTTCAGCTTTGGATTTGGCCCTGCCTCTGCATGTATGTCACCCTCTGGCATCTGTTCTTTGCCCAGACAGGATGGGGTTAAAGTAGCAGCTGATTAGGGAGCTCTGGCTCACTCAGGCTGGGGGGAGGTAGGGATACAGAATGCGGGGCGAGCCTGTGGCGGCAGAGGCCGGTGTGACGTTGCACTGGCTTGAGGTGCGCTGTGTGTTCTCCCAGGGAAGTTGTCCCTGGATCACTGGACCCTGGCAGTGGCGGCTGTACAGGCTCCCGGGAGGGGAGGTGTGGATAGAGACCTGTGCTTGCACACAGGCTCTTGGTGGCTGCAGCAGCAGCCTTAGCATCTCATGCCCGCCTCTGGGGTCCGCGCTGATCACTGCAGCTCATGACTGTCTCTGGAGCTCCTTTAAGCAGTGCTCTTAATCCCCCCTCCTCGTGCACCAGGAAACAGAGAGACAAGAAAAAGTCTCTTGCCTCTTGGGCAGCTGCAGACCTTTTCCCGGACTCCATCCCAGCTAGCTGTGTGCACTAGCCCCCTTCAGGCTGTGTTCACGCAGCCAACCCCAGTCCTCTCCCTGGGATCTGACCTCCGAAGCCCGAGCCTCAGCTCTGAACCCCCACCTGCCCCGGTGGGTGAGCACATAAGCCTCTCAGGCTGGTGAGTGCTGGTCAGCACCGATCCTCTGTGCGGGAATCACTCTGCTTTGCCCTCTGCACCCCTGTTGCTGCACTCTCCTCCATGGCTCCGAAGTTTCCCCCCTGCCTCCCCCCGTCTCCGCCAGTGAAGGGACTTCCTAGTGTGTGGAAACTTTTCCTCCTTCACAGTTCCTTTCCAGAGGTTCAGGTCCCATCCCTATTCTTTTGTCTCTCTTTTTTCTTTTGTCCTACCCAGGTACGTGGGGAGTTTCTTGCCTTTTGGGAAGTCTGAGGTCTTTTGCCAGCATTCAGTAGGTGTTCTGTAGGAGTTGTTCCACATGTAGATGTATTTTTGATGTATTTGTGGGGAGGAAGGTGATCTCCACGTCTTACTCCTCCGCCATCTTGAAGGTCCCCTCCCCCCTTTATTTTTAAATGGGATTTTGTGCTATATGCTGTATTGCAATTGGCTTATTTAACTGGACAGTGTTTCATGGACAGTATATCTGCCAGTATGTATAGATCTAGTTCTCTGTTTATAATGGCTGCATAATATTCCACTCTATGGATATGGTATCATTAATTAACCTAATATTTTATTGAAGAATATTTGGATTGTTTTCAATTTTTTAATATTACAAAAAATGCTACAGTGAACATCTCTGGCAACTTGGGTAGGTTTTCTATAGAATACATTAGTAAAGTGGAGTTTCTCACTCATATATGTATATTTAGAATTGTGATAGATGCTGCCAAATTGTTTTCTGAAAAAGTGGAATCACTTTAGATTACCTCCCACAGTATTTGAAAGAACCCACACAGTGATATCACCAGGTATTTGGTATTCTGAATTTCTAATCTGATTTGTAAATAATACTTCATTTTAGTTTGCATGCTCTTCAATAATAATTGATTAGTCTTCCACATTTTTGTTAGTGGCTTATATGTATTTCTATTAATTGCGTTTGACCTTTTTTGACCAGTTTTCTAGTTGGTGGTCTACGTGCGTCTTACTGATTTATAAGACCTTTTTGTATATTGGATCTCTTAGATTTTTATTGTTACATGTGTTGAAGATGCTATTTCTAGTTTTTTTTTTTTAATTTATGCTGTTTTTGGTTGTTGTTTTTCTTAATTTTTATGTTGTGATTTTTATCTGTCTTTTGAGAAAAATTGTCATAAAGCCAACTTCCAAAAAAAGTCCTGGACTCAGAGAGTTTAAAGGTCATTTCTTTTAAACTTCCAAGGAATAGATTACACTAGTACAATTTGAGGAGTTCCAGAGTATAAAAGAAGGGAGAGAGAGAAGCCTTTCAGTTCTTTTTTATAAAGCAAACGTAATTCTAATTGTGAAATTGAGTAAAAAAAAAGTTATCCAGTCCAACAAACTTTATAAATCAATCTCAGTTATGATTATAAATACAAAAATCCCTTAATGAAGTATCAGCGGGGTGAATGTTATCTGCAAAATAAATGAGTAATATACAATAATCAAATGGGATTCATGCTAGAATTTCTATTTCAAAGGAAAATAGTTCAATATTAGGGAAATAAATTTTATAAATATGTCAAGAGCTTTTTTAAAAGGAGGTTATCATTATAATAGATGCCAGAAAGGTGTTTTTATAGAAGTTAAACTCTTATTCTAATTTTTGTAACCTTAGTAAAATTTGATTAGGTGAATAGTTCTTAATTTCATACATATATATCTGAACCCCAAACAAGTCATATCCTTATCAGAGAAACACTAACAGCATTTGCATTAATGTCAAGAACAAAATAAGGATGCTTACTATAAGCTCTTTTTGTCTTACATTGTTTTGGGAACTATAAGGCAATTTAGTTATGTAAGAGAAAAAAACAAGAGACACAAATAATAATAAAAATAGCTAATAATGACAGAGCATTTATTTTATGCCTAGTATTATTCTAATTATTGAACATTATTATTTCTTTACCACATATTATGATAATATCACAAATAGGTACCACAAATGCAGAAATTATTATTATGCCCATATAAAGTTGTGGAAACTGAGGCAATGAGAGTTAAACTTGCCTAAGGTTACATGGCCAATAAATACTGAGGACTAGATTTTAACTTAGGCAGACTGACTGACTTACACTTATAAGTATACTTCTTATACTCTAAGCTAGGATTTTTGCAAACCTTTAAAGTGTGATTGGAACAGAGCCATGCTCATTCCTTTATGTATTGTCTACGGCTACTGTATGCTACCGTAGCAGAGTTGAGTGGTTATGACACAGCTGTGTATGCCCCATTAAGCCTAAAATATTTATTTTCTTGTCCTTTACAGAAAAAAACCAGCCAATCACTGTTCTAAACCACTGTATTATGTTACCTTGGATCAAACTATTAGGCCTTTTTTATTAGGAAAGAGGGGACAAATTTATATTTTAGATTATATGAATATATGCTTGATAAACCCAAGTATGAACTCAGAAACTGTTAGAAATAGTAATCATAAAGTGAGATAGCTTTCTTTTAACTAATATGCAAAATTAAGTTGGTTTCCAATTTACAAATAATAGCCAGCTTGAGTACATTTAGGTAATAGATCCCAGTTTCAAGAGCAAAACCCCATAAATTTCCAAAGGTAAATGTAAAAGAAATGTGAAGGATACAAATGAAGAGAAGTTTAAAACTATACTGACTAAAACAAAAGGAGATTGAATAAATAGACATGTCATGTTCTTGGCTGGGATGACTCAGCATTAAAAAAAGACATTTGTTTTTTATCTAAATTAGTTTGTAAAATTAAACATCTTATTTAGAGTGCCAAGGGAATTGTTTTAATTTGATGAGATGGTTCTAAAAATTCTGAAAGAAAAACATGACCCAGAAAAGACCAGGAATTTTCTGAAAAATAGGTTTATGACTTCAAGATGTTAAACTGAACATATGCTAAAGTTTTGCCCTTCCGCAGCAAACTTTAGACATCCTTAAAGTTTTAATAAACTTCTATTTGAAACAAGAAAGGGAGTTATTTCTGGGATGGAAAAAGAAACAAGAAACAAGAAAGGGAGTTATTTCTGGGATGGAAAAAGAGTAAAGAAAGAAACAAATGGGAACCCTCTCTGGCAATGCCTAAGAACTGCATTACTGATAGTCCAGGCCAGGGTTGCTGGCTTGAGTTTTCCACGCTTGAGGGGTATTTACAGGCCAGAAGATGGGTGCATAACCACAGATCACCAAAACCTAGAGAATGTAAGCATCACAAAACAAGGGCAACAAATCCAACAAAAGGTGTCTTAGACTAGATAAAGTAGAAAAAACAGAAGAATCTAAAAAGGACTGTATTCCTCTAAGCAATAAAAGAAGGATTTGCTTCCACAACATAACAAACAGGAATTATGAAACAAGTAGAGTGCATTATGAAAAAAGAAACTATTATTGAATATTAAACCTAAGTACGTGTAAAGAATAGCAGATGGGACTCAATTGAAGAGCTAGTGAGTGGACTGGAAGATAGATGTGAGGAAATCTCCTGGAATATACAACACAAAGAGTTACAAAGGAAAAGGTAAGAGACATGGAGAACCTCGCCAGAAGTTATAACATTTGTCTAATAAGAGTTCCAGTAGGAGAAAACGGAAGATAGACTGTATTTGAAGCAATAATGTCCAAGAATGTTCCTAAACTGAACACACAAGTCCTTAGGATTGAAAGATCTACCAAGTGCAAAATAAAATTTATACATACAAAGTGATAAAGATATATAACATATATTTTACTTTAAAATTAAAATATAAAGACACATCACAATAACCTTCCAAATATCAAGAATAAAGGCAAAATTCCTAAAAGTTACCTATAGAAAAGACAATTTATCAAGACAATTCCTATCAAGAAATGATCATCTGACATTAGACTTCTTAATAACAACTATATATGGAAGAAGACAAATGGTCTGAGGAATAAACTTTGAACTGTACTTCTGTGTTTAGCCATTCTGTCATTCAAGAGTGAAGGCAAAATAAAGACATCTTCATATGTACAAGAACTTAAAGTTATCATCTTCAGCATAGGTACAACTGACATTTTGAATGAGATTGTACTGTGTATTGCAAGATATTTAGCAACCCTCGCCCTCACCCATTAAATGCCAAAAGCTCTGTGCAGTCGTTTTGATAAACTAAAATACCTCCCACATATTTGATAGAAAAGTGTTCCCAGTCAAGAACTGCTATTCAACTGACTTAAAAATAACATCTAAAAAGTTTGCTACAAAAAGAAAAACAAACCCAGAGGCAATGGGATGCAAGGTATAGTGTTGAACAAAGAAATTAGTAAGCATATTGGTAAATCTAAATAACTACTGGCTGTAAAAAAAAAAAAAAAAAAGAGAGAGAGAGAGAGTATGTGATTATAAGACAATGTTATACTAAATTTCCATGATATCAAGTTTGGAATTTGGGTGGCTGAGGAGAGAATGAAGCAAAATAAAAGTAAACTTCTCTCTTCAGATGAGACCAAAGTTATTGATTAACTTTAGTTTTTGTTGAATGGTAAGGTGAAGGGTGTTAGGAAGGTGGTGAAAAGGATTTAAAAGTAAGCACAGTAGTTCCCCCCTCCTTATCTGCTGTTTTGCTTTCTGTGGTTTCACTTACCCACAGTCAACTGCAGTCTGAAAATATTAAATGGAAAATTTCAGAAGTAAACAATTCGTAAGTTTTAAATTGCATGCCATTCTGTGTAATGTTATTAAATCCCTTGCTGTCTCACCCAGGACATGAATCATCCCTTTGTCCTGCGTATCCACACTGTTTATGCTACCCGTTTTTTCTGTTAGTATAGGAAAAAAACATAGTATATATAGGGTTTGGTACTGTCTGTGGTTCAGGCACCCACTGGGGGTTTTAGAACATATCCCCTGTGGATAAGGAGGGACTGTTGTCCTAGAAGAAAAGAAGGACGTTACAAGCTTTTAGATAAAGGGGCGGGGTGGGGGGAGGTAGAGGGTGGATAGAACAAATAGAATTTGATCAGTCTAACAAGACTAAAAAGGAGACATAAAGGCATATATTTACCATGGAAGCATGATAAATAAAAACTGCAAAAATATAATGTCAGAAATAAGTCTAACCATATTAATAAAAAAGAAAACATTGGTAAAGCTCACTGATTAAAATATAGTAACTCACATATGGCTAAAACCAAAATCCAATAAAATCACAACTAAAATACAATAATAATGGTTGAAAATAAAATGATAAGAAAATGTTGTTCATTTAGAAAGTACTTATACCTGGTAGATACCAAGACAAAACAAAACAAAACAAAAAACCCTCTGGGGTAATAAATTATTTAAGGGAACAAAGAGGAAGTGTTCATTTTGATAAAAGCAAAAATTTAACAAGATAGTTTTAATATAAATGGCTTTAAAATATATAAAATGAAAATTATAGAACTGAAAAAGAAATGGAAAATCTATAATTATATTTGAAGACTTTAGTATAAATGTATTAGACAAAAATTAAAGGTATAGGAGGTTCAAATAACGCTTAAAAAGTGTATCTAACTGATATTTATTTAGAATTCTGATGCTAACATAATTTATATATATAAATTCTTTTCAACTATACATGGATTGTTTTTAAAATACGGTTATGTTCTAGGCCATAAAGGAAGCTTTAATAAATTCCTTTTTAAAAAGTGATGTCTTATAGAACACTTTCACTAACTACAATGTAATGAATTTAGAATTTAACAACCAAAAGCCTCCTCAATGCATAAAACTGGGTATTTAAATTATACATTTTAGTAACTTCTGGATTAAAGAGGAACTGAAAAGAAAAGTGGTAAAACTTAGAATTGAACAACAATTAAAGCCTTGGTATCAAAACCTGTGTGATTCAGACAAAGTAATATTCAAAGGGAACTTAAAGGGTTTTCAATTCATTTATTGGCAAGACATTGCATAAATAGCATGATATTATTTATATTTTAAAATGTCTTCTTTTTCTGCACACATATGTTTATATACATAAAATTTGTTCTTTTTGTTTGCTAAGATCTGGAACAATACCCAACTCTTATCAGTGATTATCAGTAGTATTCTAAGGGAGAAGTATTACTACATATGTGTGAATTAAGTAATTTTAAAAAATCAATACATCTTTTTAAAAAGAAGAGTTATGATATATAATTTGCCTTATGTCAAAAGTAAATCACCCTGAGTGTCCATCAGCAGATGAATGGATAAAGAAGATGTGGCACATATATACAATGGAATATTACTCAGCCATAAAAAGAAACAAAATTGAGTTATTTGTAGTGAGGTGGAGTGACCTAGAGTCTGTCATACAGAGTGAAGTAAGTCAGAGAGAGGAAAACAAATACCGTATGCTAACACATATATATGGAATCTAAAAATAAAAAAAGTTATGAAGAACCTAGGTGCAAGACAGGAATAAAGATGCAGACCTACTAGAGAATGGACTTGAGGACACGGGGAGGGGGAGGGGGAAGGGTAAGCTGGGACAAAATGAGGGAGTGGCATGGACATATATACACTACCAAATGTAAAATAGATAGCTAGTGGGAAGCAGCCGCATAGCACAGGGAAATCAGCTCATTGCTTTGTGACCACCTAGAGGAGTGGGATAGGGAGGGTGGGAGGGAGACACAAGAGGGAGGGGATATGGGGATATATGTATACATATAGCTGATTCACTTTGTTTTACAGCAGAAACTAACACAACATTGTAAAGCAATTATACTTCAATAAAGATGTTAAAAAATAAATAAATCACAATAATTAAACTGTGTGCTATTGGTGGAAAGCTCTCAATTGCTGATTGCTAAAAGTAAAACAGAAAAGAAAATCTAGGATGAAATCCAAGAATACATGAAATTATTATATATGATTAATGTGGCATTTCAAACTAGCAGGGGAAAATGGATCATCATTTTAGTGCTGGGGATTTGGATTGCTATTTGAAGGAGTAAAAAATGCTGGGTTCCCCACAGCCAATATAACACTCAATGGTGAAAAGCTGAAAGCCTTCCCACTAAAATCTGGAAAAAGATAAGGATGCCCACTCTCACCTCTTCTATTCAACATAGTATTGGAAGTCCTAGTCACAACAGTCAGACAAGAAAAAGAAATAAAAGATATCCACATTGGAAGGGAAGAGGTAAAATTGTCATTATATGCAGATGATATGATACTCTATATAGAAAACCCTAAAGACCACACAGAAACTACTAGAACTGATAAACATATTCAGCAAGGTAGCAGGATGCAAGATTAACATACAGAAATCGCTTGCATTTCTTTATACCAACAATGAAATATCAGAAAGGGAATGTAAAAAAAAAAAATACCTTTTAAAATTGTACCCCCAGAATAAAACACTTAGGAATAAACCTGATCAAGAAGGTGAAAGACTTATATGCTGAGAACTATAAAACAGTAAAGGAAATTGAAGATGATTCAAAGAAATGGAAAAATAGCCCATACTCTTGGATTGGAAGACTTAATACTGTTAAAATGGCCATACTACCCAAAGCAATCTGCAGATTTAATGTGATCTCTATCAAATTACCTATGACATTTTTCACAGAACTAGAACAAATAATCCTAAAATTCATATGGAACCATAAAAGATCCAGAATTGCCAAAGCAATCCTGAGGAAAAAGAAGAAAGCAGGAGGCATAACGATCCCAGACTTCAGACAGTACTACAAAGCTACAGTAATCAAAACAGCGTGGTATTGGCACAAAAACAGACATATGGATCAGTAGAACAGAATAGAGAGCCCAGAAATAAACCCATACACCTATGGTCAATTAATCTCCGACAAAGAAGGCAAGAATACACAATGGGAAAAAGACAGTCTCTTCTGCAAGTTGTGTTGGGAAAGTTGGACACCTGCATGTAAATCAACGAAGTTAGGACACACCCTCACACCATACACAAAAATAAACTCAAAATGGCTTAAAGATTTAAACATACGGCATAACACCATAAAACTCCCAGAAGAGATCACAGGCATAACATTCTCTGACATAACTTGTACCAATGTTTTCTTAGGTCAGTTTCCCAAGGCAAGAGAAATAAAAACAAAAATAAACAAATGGGACCTAATCAAATTTACAAGCTTTTGCACAGCAAAGGAAACCATAAAACGAAAGGACAACATACAGAATGGGAGAAAATATTTGCAAATAATGCAACTGACAAGGGCTTAATTTCCAAAATAATACAAACAGCTCATACAACTCAACAACAACAAAAAACAAACAACCCAATTGAAAAATGGGCAGGAGACTTAAAGAGACATTTCTCCAAGTGGCACATGAAAAAATGCTCGACATTGCTAATTATTAGAGAAATTTGTCAAAACTACAATGAGGTACCACCTCACTCTGGTCAGAATGGTGATCATTAAAAAGTCTACAAATAACAAATGCTGTAGAGGATGTGGAGAAAAGGGAACCCTCCTACACTGTTGGTGGGAATGTAAGTTGGTGCAGCCACTGTGGAAAATCAGAAAGGAGGTTCCTCAGAAAACTGAAAATACAATTACCATAAAATCCAGCAATCCCACTCCTGGGCATATATCCAGACAAAACTCTAATCCAAAAATATACATGTACCCCTATGTTCATAGCAGCACTATTCATAACAGCCAAGACATGGAAACAACCTAAATGTCTATCAACAGATGAATGGATAAAGAAGATGTGGAACATATATACAATGGAATACCACTCAGCCATAAAAAAAGAATGAAATAATGCCATTTGCAGCAACATGGGCGGTCCTAGAGATTATCATACTAAGTGAAGTAAGTCAGAAAGAGAAAGACAAATACCGTATGATATCACTTATATGTGGAATCTAAAATATGACACACATGAACCTATCTGTGAAACAGAAACAGAATCATGAACAGAGAGAATGGATTGGTGGTTGCCAAGGGGGAGGGGGTGGGAGAGGGATAAAAAAAATGCTGAGTTCCAACCTCACACAAAAGTTACTTCATATGCCTCAAAATATTTAAATATTAAAAAAAAGTCACACAGATGCTTAATAAAAAATTACTAGATGAAAATATGGATGAATATATGTTGGATTGTCAATGGCCCTTATAAACATGACACAGCATATCTGGGAACTTGGCTACCAGAACATCATTCTCATCCTCTGTGTTCTCAACTCCAAGCTATGCCTTTCCCAGACCTTGGGCTGCTGAGACCTTAAGGGAGCTGGGTGTTGATAAGGATTCAGGCTTTTGTTCCTATGCCTGCAAAACAGACAAACTCTTTTCCCCAAGGGTAGGAAATTATCAGGCATAAGCCTAGGTGGAGAGCAGCTGATCCCGCAACAGTTTGACATTAGGAGATCTGTGGACCTGAGGTAAAGCTGATCCGGCATGAATGCCGTAGGTTTCCAGACTCTTAAAGACTTGGAGCTAAACAAATGGGCTGAGTTGTCTCTGTTCATGAGGTTGGGCAAGTTCAGGAAGATAGGAAAGCTGAGAGAATTCTCAAGGTACTGCTGGAGGGAGCTAACAGCCTGCCCTTAAACTATAGACCCATTGCATAAGCAACTTCTTTGATTTTCAAAATCTGTAAGGATTTCTGCCATTAAGAATATTACAGGTATGGGACCGGAGCCCTAAAGAGGCAATAGGAAATAAAAAACTTCCCAGCAGGTAGGGAAAAGACTGACAACTAAAATATTTGCCTAGTACAATAAAATTGCTGACAGAGAAAGGCAAAAACCTGAATTAAAAATTAAGAGCACATGAGATCTAAATGCAGCATGAAGAAAGATCTCTTGGAACTTAAAAAAATGTGGTGTTTGAATCCAAAATTCTGGGAAGAAAAAGGAACATGGAAGATTCGTAATAATAAACACATTCTAGAAAAAAGAAATGGTTCCTAAGCTGAAAAACTCTATCAAGACTGAATTCAAAAAAAAAAAAAAGACTGCATTTTGGAAAAGTTCCTGAACTTTAGTTTGGACTGATGGGGGGTGGTGGGGGCGGGGAAAGACACTCCTAGGCGTAAATTCTGGTTAAAATGTGTAAACTCTAAAAACAAAGAGGAAATTTTTACAAGTTTCCAGGCAGAAAGAATTAAGTGTTTAACAAAGGAAAGTAAAAAGATTAGAGTGACATCAGATTTCCCATGTGCACAGCTGAAACTAGAAAAAAAATGAAATTATATTTTCATTTAGATGAAGGCCTGCAACCTAAAGATCTTATTCTCAACCAAGCTAAGCCTGTCAGGGTAAAAGAAAGATGGTCAAGGATATGCAGGAGCTCAGAAAATACATTACCCAAGCACCCCAGCTGAGGAAAGACTAACCAAACCAAAAAGAACCAGAGACCTCATGAAGGAGGAGGGTGAAGAGAAAGCAGTGAAGAGGGATGAACTTAGATAAACGTGTATTTAATGGATTATATTAGACTGGGAATGTGAAATATGAATGCTAAATAAGAATTCTGGAAACAGACAAGACAAAATGCAAGTAAAATTCTAATAAATATTAAATTATGCCAACAAAATCTAAGAGCTGTAGTTTGCAGAGAGTTGGGGGACACCTAAGAGAAGAAAGGGAGCTAAGAGTATTCAAAAGGTCTTATCCTATTTGAGCGTAAACAGGGAGAATGTGGCATGGTGAAGGCAGAAACCGTAAGTCTCATTAGGAGAAATAGGTCTTACCTTGCTTACCTATAGGAGAGTCATATGTGTTTTGCTAAGAGCAGAGAAACAGGGTAATGTTTAATGGCATCTTTTTTTTAAAAAAAGGCAAATCAGAATCATCAGATTTTCAAGGGGAAAAATGTAGTGAATGGCAGTTTTGTTGCACCAACAAAAACAAAAGAGAAGAAATACTGTCAATTATATCAGTCATTATGCTAAATGAGAATGGACTGAATTTTTCAACTGAGATACTGACTTAAAAAACAAAAGACAGCTAAACGCTATTACAAGAAAATTTGAAGAAAAAGAGGTATGAAAAATCCCTTTACAGGGACTTCCCTGGTGGCACAGTGGTTAAGAATCCGCCTGCCAATGCAGGGAACACAGGTTTGAGCCCTGGTCCGGGAAGATCCCACATGCCGCGGAACAGCTAAGCCTGTGCACCACAACTACTGAGCCTGCACTCTAGAGCCCATGAGCCACAACTGCTGAAGCCCGTGCGCCCTAGAGCCCGTGCTCCGCAACAAGAGAGGCCACCACAATGAGAAGCCTGCGCACTGAAAGGAAGAGTAGCCCCCGCTCGCCGCAACTAGAGAAAGCCTGCACATAGCAACGAAGACCCAATGCAGCCAAAAATAAATAAAAATTTTTTTAAAAATCCCTTTACAGGTAAAGGTAAACCCATAGAAATTAGGATTATCAATATCAGATATTACTACTATTAAATGCAATACACAGAATAAAGAACTTTATACTATGAAAAAAGGCAAAATCAATGAAAATATAACAAGCACAAACCTGTACACTCTAAACTACATGGCTACTAAATCCATAAATCGAAACCCATTAAAATTCTGGGAGAAGTAGATCAAAATACAATTATAGCAGGAAATTTCAACATGTATCCCTCATTAGGCAAATCTAAGGATATAGAGTAAGGATATAGATGCATTGACTAACACAATCAGTAGACATGTGATGATGTAATAGATAAGGAGAAAACCCTGCCTGTGTTAAATATACGCATGACACAAAACACAGAAGTAGAGCATTATACTAGTCACCGCATGGGTTGTGGGGGGTGGATATAGAGGCAGGTCAGGATCATTATCCTCAAAGAACTGATAATCTGGTTGAGAAACTAGATGAATTGAACAAATACATTTTGGCCTGAAAGGTGAACTGACAAAAATAAGTACAGAGTGCTATGAGAACATAGAGAAGAGGGGAATTGCTATCTAAGATGAGATGGGGCATCAAAAAATTGGGGGACATGTTGGCTTCTAAGATAAAACCCCAGAGGTAGATTATGAATACATGTGTTGAAGAGAAAAGTGAAAAGACATTTCAACCAGAAAGTACTCTGAAAATAGGACATTCAGAGGAGAGAGGCAAATTCATACCTGCAGATATGACTGAAATCTCTTAATAGGATGGAGTAGGATTGCAGGTGCTAAAATGGTAGAGAGGTAGACAGAGGACTTATCATGAAGATTCTCATAGGTGTAACCTTGAAAACTTTAAACAGTGAATTGATTCGATGAGATTTACAGAGGTGGAGGAAAGACTGGAGACAAGGAGGCTAGTTATGCTGTTGCATGCAGTGATCCATGTAAGAAATGATGAGGGCTTGAACACAAGGAAGAAGGAGGAGAGTGTAAAGTACAGATGCAAATGATAGGAAGGAGGTAACACTGGCAGGAGTGCTGGCTTAGACATGAAGGCACAAGGAGTCATGGATAAATTCCAGGTTTCTGGGTTGGGCCATGCTTGGACTCTGATGCTGTTCACAGAGATAGGTAATAACAGAGAGTATTGTGTGTTAGCGGGAAGATGGTGACTTAAGATTTGGGTATGTGTTGATCTTGAGTTTTGTTGGGGTACCCAGGTAGAAGTGACAGTTATGATCCAGAGCTCAGGAGCAAGGCCTGGGCTAGAGATAGAGACTCAGCAGCCATCAGTGTTTTAACAATAGTCATGAGAGTGGGTGAGATCATACAGGTATGGTGTTTATGTAGTGAAAAGGGAAGAGTATTGAGGACAGAAGCCTCTGAAATACATACCTTTAAGTGCTAGAAAAATAAAAGGAGTCCAAGTAACTCCTGACCTTTGCCAAAGCAGTTGTGTGTTAGAAGGAGCAGGCAGAACAAAATTGCAGTGATTTAAAGAGAGAATGGGAAGTAAATAATTCTTTATATTAAATCTCAGGAAATAAATAAGATGGAAATTAATATTGAAAGTAAAGTTATCAGTAGCACAGAGTTACCACGTCACCTGAGTAAACCAGTTATTTTAAAGTTTCATAACTTCCCTGAAAAGTTTATAAACTTGTTTATAAGAGTCTATAAGATTGTCCATTGGTGTAAGTAAGGGGTTAAAGTGCCCCAGTATTATTGTGTTACTGTTGATTTCCTCTTTTATAGCTGTTAGCAGTTGCCTTATGAGTTTATAAGATGATGAGTAATACACCGTCTAGGTAATCTAGACACTTTTATAGGAGTTTGCTGTTGCATTCAGTAAATTCAACTTTTCTTAGAAGTTAGAAACCAATGCAGTGTTTTTTATAACACATTTTCCAGTAGTGATCTGAAGCTTCTTAGTCAGCAAACTATACTAGTCTAGTAGTTTTATTATCTAGGATGAAATAAGCATCTCTAAGAAGCCATTTTATGTCCATGTGAATTTACAGACTGAAAATTATATCCCTGCTGGTTTCTGAGATTCTAAGAGAAATCGATACTTAGAAGAACCTCAATTTTCAGTACAATTTCAAAACAGATTTCAGTACAGATTTAGGAAATTTCACTTACGATTATCAGTAATAAGTTTCCAGCAAATGGGACACTCACACTTTCATGTTACCTTTTCTGATTAAGATGAAGGAGTGCACAATATGAAGGTCTAGGGAAAGGTGGAGGGAATAGCACTTGCACAGTCTCGGCAAGGGGAAGAACTTGGCATTTCCAAAAAGAATAAACTGTAAGTGGCCAGAGTAGAAGCATGGAGAGCAGTTATGAGGCTGTTACAAAACTATAAATCAGAGAAATATAATGATGGTTTGAACTGCTTACTGTGGCTAACAAGGTTGTGAGAAGTGGTTAGATTCAAAATATGACGGACTTCCCTGGAGGTCCAGCAGTTGGGACCTCACCTTCTAATGCAGGGGGTGTGGGTTCGATCCCTGGTCAGAGAGCTAGGATCCCACATGCTCGTGGCCAAAAATCCAAGGCATGAAACAGAAGCAATATTATAAAAAATTCAATAAAGACTTTAAAAATGGTCCAGATCAAAAAAAAATTTTTTTTTAAATATGATGAAAATAGAGCCAATAGGGCCTTCTGATGACTTCTATATGGAGAGGTGGAGAAAAGTCATGAATGGTGCTTAGTCTTAGGCCTGAGTTATTTGGTTAATGGAAGCTTTTTGAAATAGGGAAGCTTGGAAGGAGCAGATTTGAGCTGTTGTGGGGGAGGTGGGGTGGAGGAGAAGCATCAAGACGTCTGATTTAGACTTAGGGAAGAATTTGCATGATCAGTTGACTCAGACAGCTTTGTCCTATTGTATGTATTTTCCCTATTTGCTTAAGCTATCCAGAACTTCACTCTTCACTTCATAAAGATTGTCTAATGAAGCAACTGTGTAGGAGGTATTCAAGGTAGAAGAGGCAGCACTTGACAACTACCTTAGCATATAATTTCTAATAAAAGATTGAAATTCTAATAAAAGATTGAAATTGTAATTTCTAATAAAAGATTGAAATAGAAGGAACAGATAAATGTGTAAAGCTTTTTGTGCTAAAGACATTGGTGTGAAGTGACCAGATGATATACCTCATGTTAACAAACCTTACAGAGAAGTATTCTGTTTCTGTGTTGTGTATGTAATGTGAGTAGCCAAGACAAGCTACCTTAATGAGGTCAAAACAGAGAATTCTGAAATTATTTAATTTGTTATTTTTCAAAGGTCTTTGTATATAAATCAGATATTTGAGGTGACTCAGGAAGATTGAGCCCAGAATCCCAGATCTCCTTTAAAACAGACCATGATACTAAGTTCAGCCCAAGTGGAACTAATAGAATCTTTCTGGTGTCCTTTGTAATTAGGTCCAGAAGCAGACTTCTAGGAGTAGAGGGGTTGAATCTCTAATTTTGGGAAATGATACCCTAGAGGAAACTACTGTGGTCTCTCAGAACATAGTCTCTGGCTAAACTATTGGACTGGATGTCTTTCTTGATTACAGTAAGCCTCCAAGTCAGGGTAAAATTCTTTCAGTCCTAAAGTAGAATCATAGTAGAACACATTAAAATAAGAGTTTTAAACTTATATTTTTACTAAATAAAGGGTAAATTTTAAAAATGTAACAATTATTTAGTATGAGCAATTTTGAGAGGTAGTAGGGGGCTTGTTTGTGTCATTCATCACTATTTTCCCAGCACAAGCACAGTGAGGTGCTCTGATGTTTTTCTATGTAGATAGGTAAATTAATGAAACCTCATATTAGAAAGCATAACTTCTTTCATGATTTTTCAAAAACACATTTCTACAGTCCACTATACCCACCACCAGTCCCTCCCATCAGAAAACTTGCACAAGCCTCTTACATAGCCTCATCCAACAGAGGGCAGACAGCAGAAGCAAGAAGAACTACAGTCCTGCAGCCTGTGGAACAAAAACCACATTCACAGAAAGATAGACAAGATGAAAAGGCAGAGGGCTGTGTACCAGATGAAGGAACAAGATAAAACCCCAGAAAAAAAAAACAAATAAAGTGGAGATAGGCAACCTTCCAGAAAAAGAATTCAGAATAATGATAGTGAAGATGATCCAGGACCTCGGAAAAAGAATGGAGGCAAAGATGGAGAAGATGCAAGAAATGTTTAACAAACACCTAGAAGAATTAAAGAACAAACAAACAGAGATGAACAATAAAATAACTGAAATGAAAACTACACTAGAAGGAATCAATAGCAGAATACTGAGGCAGAAGAACGGATAAGTGACCTGGAAGACAGAATGGTGGAATTCACTGCTGCGGAACAGAATAAAGAAAAAAGAATGAAAAGAAATGAAGACAGCCTAAGAGACCTCTGGGACAACATTAAACACAACAACATTCGCATTATAGGGGTCCCAGAGGAAGAACAGAGAGAGAAGGGACCAGAGAAAATATTTGAAGAGATTATAGTCGAAAAATTCCCTAACATGGGAAAGGAAATAGCCACCCAAGTCCAGGAAATGCAGAGAGTCCCATACAGGATAAACCCAAGGAGGAACACGCCGAGACACATAGTAATCAAATTGGCAAAAATTAAAGACAAACAAAAATATTGAAAGCAGCAAGGGAAAAATGACAAATAACATAGAAGGGAACTCCCATAAGGTTAACAGCTGATTTCTCAGCAGAAATTCTACAAGCTAGAAGGGGGAGGCATGATATACTTAAAGTGATGAAACGGAAGAACCTACAACCAAGATTACTCTACCCAGCAAGGATCTAATTCAGATTCGATGGAGAAATCAAAAGCTTTACAGACAAGCAAAAGCTAAGAAAATTCACCACCACCAAACCAGCTCTACAAGAAATGCTAAAGGAACTTCTCTAAGTGGGAAACACAAGAGAAGAAAAGGACCTACAAAAACAAACCCAAAACAATTAAGAAAATGGTCATAGGAACATACATATCGATAATTGCCTTAAAAGTGAATGGATTAAATGCTCCAACTGAAAGACACAGGCTTGCTGAATGGATACAAAAACAAGACCCATATATATGCTGTCTACAAGAGACCCATTTCAAACCTAGGGACACATACAGACTTAAAGTGAGGGGATGGAAAAAGATATTCCATGCAAATGGAATCAAAATAAAGATGGAGTAGAAATACTCATATCAGATAAAATAGACTTTAAAATAAAGAATGTTACAAGAGACAAGGAAGGACACTACATAATGATCAAGGGGTCAATCCAAGAAGAAGATATAATAATTATAAATATATATGAACCCAACATAGGAGCACTTCAATACATAAGGCAACTGCTAACAGCTATAAAAGAGGAAATCAACAGTAACACAGTAATACTGGGGCACTTTAACCCCTTACTTACACCAATGGACAGATCATCCAAAATGAAAATAAATAAGGAAACAGAAACTTTAAATGACACAATAGACCAGATAGATGTAATTGATATTTATAGGACATTCCATCCAAAAACAGCAGATTACACTTTCTTCTCAAGTGCTCATGGAACATTCTCCAGGATAGATAACATCTTGGGTCACAAATCAATCCTCAGTAAATTTAAGAAAATTGAAATCGTATCAAGCATCTTTTCCGACCACAACGCTATGAGATTAGAAATGAATTACAGGGAGAAAAACGTACAACACAAAAACAGATGGAGGCTAAACAGTACATTACCAAATAACCAGAAATCACTGAGGAAATCAAAAAATACATAGAGACAAATGACAATGAAAACACGACCTTCCAAAACCTATGGGATGCAGCAAAAGCAGTTCTAAGAGGGAAGTTTATAGCTATACAAGCCTACCTCAAGAAACAAGAAAAATCTCAAATAAACAATCTAACCTTACACCTAAAGGAACTAGAGAAAGAAGAACAAACAAAACCCAAGATTAGCAGAAGGAAGGAAATCATAAAAATCAGAGCAGAAATAAATGAAATAGAAACAAAGAAAACAATAGCAAAGATCAGTAAAACTAAAAGCTGGTTCTTGGAGAAGATAAACAAAATTGATCAACCATTAGCCAGAATCATCAAGAAAAAGAGGGAGAGGACTCAAATCAATAAAATTAGAAATGAAAAAGGAGAAGTTACAACAGACACTGCAGAAATACAAAGCATCCTAAGAGACTACTACAAGCAACTCTATGCCAATAAAATGGACAACCTGGAAGAAATGGACAAATTCTTAGAAATGTTTAGCCTTCCAAGACTGAACCAGGAAGAAACAGAAAATATGAACAGACCAATCACAAGTAATGAAACTGAAACTGTGATTAAAAATCTTCCAACAAACAAAAGTACAGGACCAGAAGGCTTCACAGGTGAATTCTACCAGACCTTTAGAGAAGAGCTAACACCCATGCTTCTCAAACTCTTACAAAAAACTGTGGAGGAAGGAAAACTCCCAAACTCATTCTATGAGGCCACCATCACCCCGATACCAAAACCAGACAAAGATACTACAAAAAAAGGAAATTACAGACCAATATCACTGATGAATATAGACAAAAATCCTCAACAAAATACTAGCAAACAGAATCCAACTACACATCAAAAGGATCATACACCATGATCAAGTGGGATTTTTCCCAGGGATGCAAGGATTCTTCAGTATAGCAAACCAATCAATGTGAAACACCATGTTAACAAACTGAAGAATAAAAACTATGTGATCATCTCAATAGATGCAGAAAAAGCTTCTGACAAAATTCAACACCCATTTATGATAAAAACTCGCCAGAAAGTGGGCATAGAGGGAGCCTACCTCAACATAATAAAGGCCATATATGACAAACCCACAGCAAACATCATTCTCAATGGTGAATAACTGAAAGCATTTCCTCTAAAATCAGGAACGAGACAAGGATGGCCACTCTCAACACTATTATTCAACATAGTTTTGGAAGTCCTAGCCACGGCAGTCAGAGAAGAAAAAGAAATAAAAGGAATCCAAATTGGAAAAGAAGAAGTAAAACTGTCATTGTTTGCAGATAACATGATACTATACATAGAGAATCCTAAAGATGCCACTAGAAAACTACTGGAGCTAAAGAATGCATTTGGTAAAGTTGCAGGATACAAAATTAATGCACAGAAATCTCTTGCATTCCTATACACTAATGATGAAAAACCTGAAAGAGAAATTAAGGAAACACTCCCATTTACCATTGCAACAAAAAGAATAAAATACCTAGGAATAAACCTGTCTATGGAGACAAAAGACCTGTATGCAGAAAACTATAAGACACTGATGAAATAAATTAAATATGATACCAACAGATGGAGACATATACCATGTTCTTGGATTGGAAGAACCAATATTGTGAAAATGACTATACTACCCAAAGCAATCTACAGATTCAATGCAATCCCTATCAAATTACCAATGTTGTTTTTTACGGAACTAGAACAAAAAATCTTAAATTTTTTATGGAGACACAAAAGACCCCAAATAGCCAAAGCAGTCTTGAGTGTAAAGAACGGAGCTGGAGGAATCAGACTCCCTAACCTCAGAATATACTACAAAGCTACAGTAATCAAGACAGTATGGTACTGGCACAAAACCAAAACATAGATCAATGGAACAAGATAGAAAGCCCAGAGATAAACCCATGCACCTATAGTCAACTAATCTATGACAAAGGAGGCAAGGATATACAATAGAGAAAAGACAGCTCTTCAATAAGTGGTGCTGGGAAAACTGGACAGCTACATGTAAATGAATGAAATTAGAACTTTCCCTAACACCATACACAAAAATAAACTCAAAATGGATTAGAGACCTAAATGTAAGACCGCACACTATTAAACTCTTAGAGGAAAACATAGGAACAACACTCCTTGACATAAATCACAGCAAGATCTTTTTTGATCCACCTCCTAGAGTAATGGAAATAAAAACAAAAATAAACAAGTGGGATCTAATGAAACTTCAAAGCTTTTTCACAGCAAAGGAAACCATAAACAAGATGAAAAGACAACCCTCAGAATGGGAGAAAATATTTGCAAACGTATCAACGGACAAAGGATTAAGCTCCAAAATATATAAACAGCTCATGCAGCTCAATATTAAAAAAACAAACCACCCAATCCAAAAATGGGCAGAAGACCTAAATAGACATTTCTCCAAAGAAGACATACAGATGGCCAAGAAGCACATGAAAAGCCACTCAACATCACTAATTATTAGAGAAATGCAAATGAAAACTACAATGAGGTATCACCTCCCACCAGTAAGAATGGGCATCATCAGAAAATCTACAAACAGCAAACGCTGGAGAGGGTGTAGAGAAAAGGGAACCCTCTTGCACTCTTGGTGGGAATGTAAATTGATTCAGCCACTATGGAGAACAGTATGGAGGTTCCTTAAAAAACTAAAAATTGAACTACCATATGATCCAGCAATCCCACTACTGGGCATATACCCAGAGAAAAAAACATAATTTCAAAAGACACATGCACCCCAATGTTCATTGCAGCACTGTTTACAATAGCCAGGTCATGGAAGCAGCCTAAATGCCCATGAACAGACGAATGGATAAAGAAGAAGTGGTACATATATACAATGGAATATTACTGAGCCATAAAAAGGAATGAAATTGGGTCATTTGTTGAGACGCAGATGGATCTAGTGACTGTCATACAGAGTGAAGTAAGTCAGAAAGAGAAAAACAAATATCATATATTAACGCATATATGTGGAACCTAGAAAAATGGTACAGATGAACCAGTTTGCAGAGCAGAAATTGAGACACAGATGTAGAGAACAAACGTATGGACACTAAGGGGGGAAAGAGGCGGGGGGGGTTGGTGGTGGTGGTGGAATGAATTGGGCGATTGGGATTGACATGTATACACTGATGTGTATAAAATAGATGACTAATAAGAAGAATCTGCTGTATAAAAAAATAAAATTCAAGAATTTAAAAAAAAACCACATTTCTTCACTAGAGGGTGCTGTGTAAGCATTCAATACTTTTAAGAGTGTAATCTCCCTTATATTTATTTATTTGCTGGAAAATTGGATTTTCGGATCCCCTGATTTCTGAAAAGCTTTCATGTTTCTTTACTTTCAAAACAACACTGATGGTATTATGTGTGGTAAATTTCATGGCTTTGAAGAACTGTTAAGGGCAGCATTGACACAGTTTCTTTTTTTCCTCCTCTGTAGGAGACTTATGACTCCCATCATGTATGCTGCACGGAATGGTCACCCTCAGGTTGTTGCTCTCCTTGTTGCTCATGGAGCAGAAGTTAATACCCGGGATGAGAATGGCTATACTGTGAGAACCGATTGTACAGTGTTCCTTTTTATCTCTAGGATGTTAATATCTTATTATCAGTAGACCACAAGGGAGGTTTTTTAAGAAGTAAAAATTATAGAAGGGCTGGGATGTAATTGCTGTGCAGTGAAGAAAAGCAACAGCTTAAATGGGAAAAAAGAAATTATCTGTTTCTCTTGGTCCTCACCCTTGACACAAGAAACTGTAACACACTACAATGCCTGGATTCTGGAATACAAATGGAATTCTTTTTTATAGAAAACAGTTCTGTGATTGGCAGATAAATCGTTTTATTCTATAACATCACTTGTCTGTGTAAAACATTATTTGGTCTTACAAAATCAGTGAACACTGGCAGTCTGCTTTGCAATTACAACTTTGGAAATAGGTTTACATTTTATTGTGAAATGATGAGATTGCATCATTCCATTAATTAACCATGTTCACTTTTTTATTGTGCCATAAATACTGTTGAAAAGTTTTCCCCTCTGTGTCATATACACTCCCTCTCTTTAAACAGTCTTCTTTTTTTCCCCCTACTTACAGGCTTTAACATGGGCAGCACATCAGGGTCATAAAAATGTAGTTTTGAAGTTGCTTGAACTTGGAGCTAATAAAATGATACAAACCAAAGATGGAAAGACACCAAGTGAGATTGCAAAAAGAAATAAACATCTAGAGGTATCCTGTTATTAAACTAATTTTTCTTAGCCTATATTATTGTTTGTAAAACTTTTGTTTTGTTAGAACTTACTACTAAAATAATAGTATATCTGGCTATTATTAAATGTTTCAATGTGTAATTTTCTTCCAGCCAGGTAATGAAAACTTTATATTACTAGAGTATTTATCTTTCACTAAATAAGAGGAATTTATAATGTGGTAATTTAAAAACTATATAAAGGGATAATAAAGTCTTATCTAGCCCTAGAAATAAAATTGTAATAGACTTTAAATGTTTATTTAAACATTTCCAACTGGTTCAGATTTTCAAAAATTAGTGTATTGACAGTTAGTAAAATTTCAAAATTTGCACATGTAATTAAACTATTGTTTTAAAATTTTAATTAATACATATTAAACAATTTAAAAATTAAATCCTTTAAGCTACATTTACCTCTGTACATTTGACAAGGTATGTAATAAATTGATAACATGCTTGGGTATATGATTTACAGTCATTCAGATCTTAAAGTCAGTAATAAATATTTGCCATACATTAAATTATTGATGTAAACTTTTGGTCTGAATATTAAAGCCTTCAGCCAAAGGTGTGTAATTTCTAAGCAAGGATCAAATATAGTACAACTGTAAATCTAAGTTATATAGTTCAAGATCTTCTAAAACTGAGTTTCTGAATTTGAAAACTTGTAACATTCCAAAGTTTCCATCATATAATACTCAGACCATGCCAGTTTTGTTGCATGTAAAATAACTTCCTCTATTTTTTTATTATTATTTTTTTTTGCGGTACGCGGGCCTCTCACTGTGTAGCCTCTCCCGTTGCAGAGCACAGGCTCCGGACACGCAGGCTCAGCGGCCATGGCTCATGGGCCCAGCCGCTCCGCGGCATGTGGGATCCTCCCGGACCGGGGCACAAACCCGTGTCCCCTGCATCGGCAGGCGGACTCTCAACCACTGCGCCACCAGGGAAGCCCCACTTCCTCTATTTTTAAGCAGCCTATAAACATGCCTATCATTTTATAACTCAGATCTACATTTCCAAAATTATTCTAGTGTAAATGCTAATCACTGAAGCCCTGTGAAACTTTAAAAAGAAATTAACAGTTTTTCTACTAAGCTTTGGAAATTTGAAAACTTTTAATTAATATACTGCATCATTAAATTTAGGGTAGATGACAGTGAATTTGACATACTAAGAAATTTATGAACATCAAAGATTATTTTGAGTCATAAAGTGTTTCTTGAAGTGAGATTTGGTTTTGTATCTTGGCTGATTATATGACTTAAACTTGGCTTGCTAAAAAGTTAGAACTAAGAAGTTTGAAAACTAAGAAATTTCACATCTCTTTAAGGTGTACAGTTGAGATTTGTTTACCTTAGTCATGCTTCTTACTCTCTCTCTATTTAAAAATGTATTTAGGGCTTCCCTGGTGCCGCAGTGGTTGAGAGTCCGCCTGCCGATGCAGGGGACACAGGTTCGTGCCCCGGTCTGGGAAGATCCCAAATACCGCGGAGCGGCTGGGCCCGTGAGCCATGGCCGCTGAGCCTGTGCTCCGCGACGGGAGAGGCCACAACAGTGAGAGGCCTGCATACCGCAACAGAAAAAAAAAAATGTATTTAAAATATTTAGTCTTTCTGATTCACTTACCAAAATGGAAGTTTTAGTTTTGTTTTATATCTTGTTGAAAATATTATATTAATTACTATCTTGCTTTAATTTTTACTGTAACTTTTTTCAGATCTTCAACTTTCTTTCCTTGACTTTAAATCCTTGGGGAGGAAAGCTTCAACAGCTAACTAAAGAAGAGACTATTTGTAAACTATTGAGAACAGATTCTGATAAAGATCACATATTTAGGTAACATAGCATGTTTCTGTTCAACACAATACCTATAAATGAGTAAAAATTGTGCATGTTTTTTATTACTTATAGTAAATGTGATGACTTATTTAAAATATATATTTTAAACTTTTACAAGCATTTAAAAATATTACTTAGAAATGTCTGAATTTAAGTGCTTTGTTCTCCAGAATTTTAGAAAAATTTGATATACATGTACTAACAGTAATGAGAATAATTTTTTACTTTAAATAAAATATCAACAATACAGTTTTTTTCTAAAAGGTTCTAAGATTATATTTTTGTTAGTGTTCAAACTAGATTGCATCTTGCTCTCTAATTCTTTATAGCAGATTTCTGATTTTATAAGCTAAAAATAAAAATACGTTTTTTCCCCTGAACACAGTTGTTCAGTACATGGCCACAGCATTATCCTCTACTTACCTACGTTTAAAATAGTTAGTAAATTTTTACTTCCTACAATTAAAGAGATTTTCATGTGCAGACCGCTCACAAGGAATACAGCTGACCCTTGAACAATTCCGGGGGTTAGGGGCGCTCACCCTGCCCTTGGAAAATCTGTATCCAAGGTTCCTCCATCTCTGCAGTTCCACATCTGTGGATTCAACTAACCACGATTGTGTAGTACTATAGTATTTACTATTGAAAAAACTCCATGTGTAAGTGGGTCTGCACAGTTCAAACTGTGTTGTTCAGGGGTCAATTGTATAAATATTGGCAAATATTTTCCTTCTTAGGAAAAATGAGCTTCATTTTACTATCACCATTTTCTCTGTTTACTTAAATCTTCACTCAGGAAACCTTTCTTATTCCTTTGTATAACATAGGTCTAGTGGGTAAATTTGCAAATATAGGCATACCTCAGAGATATTGGGGTTCAGTTCCAGACCACCACAATAAAGCAAATATCACAATAAAGTGAGTTACGCAAATTTAAAAGTTATGTTTACACCATACTGTAGTCTATTAAGTGTGCGATAGCATTCTGTCTACAAAAACAATGTACATATATTAATTAAAAAATACTTTATTGCTAAAAAATGGTAACCATCATCTGAGCCTTCAGCAAGTTATAATAGCAACATCAAGAATCACCATAACAAATATAATAATGAAAAAGTTTGAAATATTTCAAGAATTACCGAAGTGTGACACAGATACACAAAGTGAGCAGATACCGTTGGAGAAATGACACCAGTAGACTTAGTTGACATAGGGTTGTCACAAACCTTCAATTTGTAAAAAACAATGTCTGCAGATAAAGCAATAAAGCAAAGCACAGTAAAACGACATATGCCTGTATATTCTACATAGACTCATGCTTACTCATTCTTATTCTCATTCTCTCTCTGCATCATAAATATATATTTATTATTTGTGCACTGATAGTCTGTTCTGAAATTGACATTGCTATAAATATGTATAGTTCATATACAGCATTTGGAGATCTGGAAATATTTTTACATGGTCTTGGACTTGAACATATGACAGATTTACTGAAGGTAAGATTTTGTTTAAGCTATGGTGAGTTATGTATGCATGTTTATTTGTTGGTTAACATAACATTAAATATTAATTCATAAGCATGCTTATGAAGGGGTGACAGATGTACTTTTCTCCATAACTTGTACTGTTGATACATCCCATTTTAAAATTACAAGCATTGTGAAAATTTATTATTATAGAAATTTACATAAATTAGAATCTGGCCCAAAGCATCACAGAACTCCTTGTACATCTAAGCCCTTAGTCTGTTTTTGCAGTTGCTGATCTTTGTGTATAGAATATTAGAAGCATGATTTTAAACCAAACAAACCAGGTATCAGATTCTTGCTCTAATGATTATTAACTGAAATATGTTACTTAAATCTCCTTTTTTTTCATAAGGATGGTAATACCTAGTGTAGGATTGTCATAAATATTAAATTAGATCATATGTGAAGCACTGTTGTAGGTATTTTAGGCATGCATTATGGGATTTGAGCAGATGACAGTTATCAGCCATTTAGCTGATACTGCAGCAGTAAAGCACTATTTAAGACAGGCTCTCCTTAAGAATATGCACATTCATTTAGGCAGTTTAGAATTGGGTTTCATTATACAATCGTGAAACTTCCTAATTGAGAAATATTCAGTAAAACCAAATTTTATTAATATTATACAATTATAAATTTTAAAAATTCATAAAACAATTTGTCAAATTTTATAGAGCTGTTTTCTTTTTATGTAAGCAAATATAAGTTGTAATACTTTTTTCTGAATCTGGGAAACTAGTTATGTTTATATTTTTTTTAGTAATTATACATATTATTATACTCATTACTATCTACCCAGTAGTTGAAAGTTTTTAGGCGGGTAGCATATAACTGACTAACTTATCTGTACAGTTGCCTACTTCCCCTTCTACTTTTTCATTTATATAGAAAGGTGGCATTTTTTTCTTTTCTACAGGAAAGGGATATAACTTTAAGACATCTTTTGACCATGACGAAAGATGAGTTTACAAAGGTTAGTATCAATTTCAAAAACTCCAGACATTATCTTTCATATTTTTAATAGTTTGAATCCTTTTATTTTCTATTTAAAAAATCCTACAGCTATAGACTGTGAGTGATCTTTTGCTAGGTTCCTCATTAGATATGATTATGGATAACCATATCTAAAATCTTCCATTCCAATATTAAGTTGCCTTAGGAATATTTAAAGACTTACTTAAAAGCTTTTGCACAGCAAAGGAAACCGTAAACAAGATGAAAAGACAACCCTCAGAATGGGAGAAAATATTTGCAAATGAAGCAGCTGACCAAGGATTAATCTCCAAAATTTACAAGCAGCTCATGCAGCTCAATATGAAAAAAACAAACAAACCAATCCAAAAATGGGCAGAAGACCTAAATAGACATTTCTCCAAAGAAGATATACAGAGTGGCAACAAACACATGAAAGAATGCTCAGCATCACTAATCATTAGAGAAATGCAAATCAAAACTACAATGACATATCAGCTCACACCAGTCAGAGTGGCCATCATCAAAAAATCTATAAACAATAAATGCTGGAGAGGGTGTGGAGAAAAGGGAACCCTCTTGCACTGTTGGTGGGAATGTAAATTGATACAGCCACTATGGAGAACAATATGGAGGTTCCTTAAAAAACTACAAATAGAACTACCATATGACCCAACAATCCCACTACTGGGCATATACCCTGAGAAAACCATAATTCAAAAAGAGTCATGTACCAAAATGTTCATTGCAGCTCTATCTACAATAGCCAGGAGATGGAAGCAACCTAAGTGTCCATCAACAGATGAATGGATAAAGAAGATGTGGCACATATATACAATGGAATATTACTCAGCCATAAAAAGAAATGAAATTGAGTTATTTGTGGTGAGGTGGATGGACCTAGAGTCTGTCATACAGAGTGAAGTAAGTCAGAAAGAGAAAAACAAATACCATATGCTAACACATATATATGGAATCTAAAAAGAAAAATGGTTATGAAGAACCTAGGGGCAGGATGGGAATAAAGACACAGACCTACTAGAGAATGGACTTGAGGACATGGGGAGGGGGAAGGGTAAGCTGGGACAAAGTGAGAGAGTGGCATGGACATACATACACTACCAGATGTAAAATAGATATCTAGTGGGAAGCAGCCACATAGCACAAGGAGATCAGCTCAGTGCTTTGTGACCACCTAGAGGGTTGGGATAGGGAGGGTGGGAGGGAGGGAGACCCAAGAGGGAAGAGATATGGGGACATATGTATATGTACAACTGATTCACTTTGTTATAAAGCAGAAACTAACACACCATTGTAAAGCAATTATACTCCAATAAAGATGTTAAAAAAAAGAATAAAGACTTAGAGTTGTTTTTTTTCATTCAGATTAGTTATGACATCTCAACTAAAACTGGTGGTTTATTTCTAAACATGAAATAGATCTGTAAAACAGTATAAAACAGGTTACTTAGAAATAAGATGTGGTTTTTTGTACATGTGGGTATAAACGTGTTCTTCAAATACTGCCTTTTGCTAGTTTCTCAAAATGACCAAGACTTATTATTTTGCTAATGAGTAGTATTAAGTAACAATTTGAAAATAGCTGTGGGAAATATCAGAGATACTTCAATAGGTAGGATACATAAAAAGGAATGATCTTCCTGAATGAGCACATTGGAAACTTGAAATCTTTACCATCACTGAAAATCAAACCATACTACTACTTAGCTAAATCCAGGATAGAAAATTTAGTTAATTCTAAAGGTAGAACATAGACAAAAAGAAGACTTAATTCTCAGTTAATCAGTGATAACATTTTAAATAATATTTTGAAGGAAAAATTGTTTTACTCTGGTTTTCTGGAAACATTATATATTAAAATCTAGTAATTTGTTTTTAGAATCCATCACAATTGTTATATAATGCAAAAAATTGACTATAGTTACTATATATCTAAATATTTTAGTGATGTAACCTAGTCAGTCCAGTTACAAGCAAACTTGTATATTTTTCAGTATGGTTTTATTCCAATATGTATCTATTTTTTTCAAGATGTTAATTAATCAAGTAGAAAACTTCTTCAGTAATTTTGTATATTGTTCAAGTATGACTACCTTATTGTACTTTAAAATCATTTCTACTTAGAATGGAATTACCAGTAGAGATCAGCAGAAAATTATGGCTGCTCTTAAAGAACTAGAGGTAGAAGAGATAAAATTTGGAGAATTACCTGAAGTGGCAAAGTTGGAAATCAGGTAAAATTAACCTACTGGTTTACATTAATACTGTTTAGAACCAACTTTCTTTTTTAATTGAATTTTGATAATGTCCAAGTTATTTTACTTAATACCATCATTTTGGCAGGGATATGGATAGTTCATTTTGCGATATATTGTGTTCTGAAGTAGAAATTACTTTATAAAGTCAGTTTTTACCAAGAAGCAAAACTAATGCATCTTCTTAACTTACATAGAAATATTTTTGTTGTATTTTTCCATTGCATTTTGTTAAATGAGTTAATTAAAAGATCCCATGCTTTTCATAGTGTAGCTCTTACTCTCTTTAAATCATATAAATGTCAGATTGAAGATTCAGAGGGTAATATTTTTGCTTAGGGCAATAAGAAAGCATTTCTCATGTACTCAGCTCTATTTTCAGCCTTATTCTTTATGAAATTATGTTATCAATATATAAAGTTCATTTCAATATTATAAACTTGTCAAACACTGATTAGTAGCAATATTAGTAATCTAAAATTTATTTTGAAAATAATGGTATTTGATTTTTTAAACATATTGTGGAACAGTAAATGATTTTTTTAACTTTTTATTTGAAATAATTTTAGATTCACAAGAAATTGCAGAGACGTACAGAAAGGTTCTATGTACCCTTCACCCAGTGTCACCCAGTATACCCAGTTATCTTGCATAACTATAGTACAATATCAAAACCAGAAACTGACATTTTTCTGGTTTGTATTTGTATTTCATTAGTTATACACGTGCTCATTTGTGTGTGTGTGTGTGTGCGTGTGTGTATAGCTCTATGCAATTTTGTCATGTGTGTAGCTTCTCATAACCACTGCCACAATCAATATACTTAACATACCATCACCACAATGCTACCACATACTACCCCTTCATAGCTCCCACCACCCCTCCCCCATCCCTAAAACTAGCAATCGATAATTTGTTATCCATCTTTAAAATGATGTTATTTCATGAATGTTACATAAATGCAATCATACAGTATGTATCCATTTTTGATTGGCTTTATTCAGTCAGCCCAATTTCCTTGAAGTTCATCCAAGTCTATAAAATATAATACTTACAAGTGCAGTAGTATAGTGTAGCCTGCCTAACACTAACATTGCAACTATGAGAAACATTAATTAAACATAGGAATAATAAGTTTCCACACCATTTTAAAATTTAGATAAGTCTTCTAGGGGATAATTTAGATGATCCAGATTTCTTTAAAAATGTTATTGCAAAATTATTTCCCTTTCTCTAACTGTATCTCCTTTTAACAAGATGATCTATATTCAAAATAATGCCTCATCATTGTTTCAAAATAACATTGCATCTCTTAAATATCTAAGTACATTGTAAAGGATTTCAGTTGTGAGGACTTAAATCAGCAAACTTTGAATCTCTTTGTTCATTTTCTTTACTTTCTAATTTATTGCTTCTATGAAGGAATATTCTGAGTTCTACATGACTGAATTGCAAATTAAATTTTTTAATATAACTTATTTGTATGATGTCAGAGTTACCTCTATGAATTTTCATTGTTGAGATTTAATAGACTTAAAGAATGTACAGAATCCTGAATGGTTCACTTATTAAAACTGCTGAATTTTTTAAAAAATAAAACTGGCGGACATATATTTCAGGAATTTGACCTTGTTATTAAATCACAGACTTTGTTTACATGCTGTTATGGAAAAGGTTTTACTTCCCATTTGTTCAAAGTCATTCTTTAAGGAAGAAATTAGTCATTAAGTCATAAGAAAACTAACAGCAGGAAAAGTTGAACTGATTGATTATAATCTTCTGGTAATGTGACTTCAACAATTTAGCTACTGATTTATTTTAAGATACTTTTCTTCTATGTGTTCAGTTTTATAAAATAGTCTGTTACAGGAACACACATGCACAGTACATTTACTTTTTTCTACAGTTGGCCTTAGTATGTTTTCAGAATTAGAGAATGCAATCTAAAAATACTAATAACCATTTCATTACTACTTTGAGATATTTTGAACACAAATATTTTCACCCATGTCTTGACATTTTCAGCAGTTTCTGCCCAGACCTTTTTTCTGAGGCTTTTTGATACTTACTTAAATGTATCAAAAGCATCTCAAAATTATGTCTACTTAGGAAATGATTTCTCCTCCAAAAAAAATTTGTATAGATGCAAATTTTCACACAAAAAATACATTGTTCACATCTATTATAAATATTCATCCAATATAAACTTGGAAACTCTAAATATTTAAGGTGAATGGTTGGATTATATTACATCAGTATAATTATTTTATTCTGTTGTTTAAATTATTTTGAGATTTAATGTCATGGAAAAATACTCATAATAATATAAAAGGCAATATAAAACAGAGTGTGAGGTATAATGCCAGTTGTATATATTCATATGAAAAATACTAGAAGAAAATGTGTACTATAAGAAAATATTCTGTAAGAAAATATTACCAGTCATTATCTTTGGGTGATAAAAGTATTGGTAATTTTAGATTTTTCCAGATAGTCTACAGTGAGCACATAGTACTTCTGTTTGGAGTACCTTTATTTAAAGTATAAATTTTATCCTAATACTTAACTTCACATTTTTAAAATATGGCCTGTTGTTTCAGTCAACTTACACTTTGTTGTGCTGCAGTAACAAATAACTTCTGAATCTAAATAACTTACAGAAACAAAGTTTATTTCTTGATCGCCTATATCATGGATCAGCTGCAGTGAATCTCCTCCTTATTATTCTGAAAACAGGCTGGAGAAATAGCCCCACCTCGAACTGTTCAAAAGTTACATAGTCACTTCCAGTCATATTTTATTTGCCAAAGCAAGTCATATGGCCAAGCCTCTTGTAATCCTCTGGCAGAGAGAGGCCTGGTAGTATTTGGCTCAGTAGAAGACATGACAATTTGATCAAATAATATAGTCTACCATACGTATGCCATATCTGCTTATTTTGAAATCCTTAAATAAGTACAAAATTATCAGGGCTGCCATGTAAAGGTATGTAGGTTGTACAGCTGTGGGGTGGGGGCTGGGCAGCCAGTCACACAGTGTATGATGAAAGGCACATTTTTGAGTTGTGTTTTTTATAATTTGCCTATCCATATTCAGTGGCCCTGAAAATTATACATCACAAGAAAGGTATATATTTTGCTTTCATCCATTAAGATTATGTAATTTTGTTAATAATAGTATTTGCTTATTTGAACTGAGTTGTTAACTTAGTCTTCCTTGAGAATAAGAGCTTATAAGTTTATATTCCACATATATATGTGTGCTTTGACTATCTAGAATAATATACCTGCTATCATTTTGAATGACAGTTCTCAATGGATCTTAATTTCCTTAAGAATCATTACATAAAAAATATATAGGGCATTAATGAATTACTTATTCAAGTACTTATTTTTTCATTGATAATAAATAAAATTTGAGTAAAGAGCACTAAAATATAAGTTTTAAGTATACCTTATATAAACACTACATGGAAACAGAAAAATTAATACAAGTAATGACTGCTGTTGTTTCGACAGAAAAATATGTTCAAGTTCTGTTCTTTCTTGAGCAAAAAGCAGAAAGAAAATTAATAAAGAAGAATTATATTTATTTGGAAATGTTTTTATAAATACCACTTTTGCTAGATAGAACAAGAGCTTATCTAAATTTTTTTATTTCAATTTGCTTTTATAAAGCAGTCATCAGATACTTTTCATAGTTGGTGACTTGATTATATATATATTATATTTGTAAAGTTTAAAGTCTTTATTTTGTATAAACTGTTTATTTTTCAATCTAATAGCTAAGAGAAAAGATTTCTTTTAAATTAAAATACTATATAGAAGTCGTGTCTTAGAGAAAAGTTTGCTATTAAGTTTCATTAGAGGTTGTCCTTGCTTGCTTTTTATAACCTTTCCTCCTAGAAACAGCATGAAAGAAACTTTGTACAGTGTACAGTCAAAACTTCTACCTATAAGAATTTCATTTTGACTCAGAAGTAGCTTTTAGTCCCATTGTATTAGTTTTTGTGTGAATTTTTATTATAATAGATACTGCTAAATAACTCTCCAGAAAGGTCATCTCACAGATTTGTCAACTCTTGATACTAATGATCTACCTAATTTTTGTCATTCCACTAGAATATAACATCTTATTTTAATCCCATGTTTATTATCCATTTAAAATTTTCTTTTTTCTTTTCCTCTGAGTTACCTATTCTTATCCTTGGTCCCCTTTTCTATTTGGCTGTGTTAGTTTCTTTGTAGCTTTCACAATAAATTGGCTTCTGTCTTTGAAACTAATCTAGTCATCAGTATCTCTTCATTGTCTGAATCATTGGACTAATCCTAATTATTTAACATGCTTGACTTTTTTCCTCCATCTTGAATCTATTCCCTTCAATACCTTTCATAACAGACCTTAACTCCTGATTTTCTTTTTCTCAGGCTACTTTTCCTTTGATAGCTTTTTTCTTCTACCCCTATCAACTCTCCCCTCTTCACAATATGTATCTTTTTTCTTTGTGGTCCCTCCATGACCATTGTTTTGATTTCTACTGGTGACCAAAATTATAGACATTTCTGATACTTCTGTGGTTTGTGCCTATATTCATAATTGCAGGAAAGACTGAAATTCTGTTAGAGGTTAGTGAAAATAAACATGTAGTTTTTCCCCATGTAAGTTCATCAACTCCCTGAATTCTGTGTAGCCTCATGAGGCTGTGGACCCCAGGATAAGTACCTACAAGACTGACATTTCTACTTGCCACCTACATGTCTCATATCATTGCCATCATCATCATTATTAAGTTTGTTTAAATGCTATATATATACTAGACAGAATGCTAGGTGCTTTTCACATGTTACCTCCTTCAGTCCTCCTGACACTCCTTTTACCTCAGTTCTACAGATACGGAAATATTTGGCTGAAGATTAGGTTTGCCCAAGATCATAAAGCTGTGGAAGCTGAATTCAAACTCAGGTCTTCCTGACACTAGAGACTGTGTTCTTAATTATTATGCTATATTGCTTTCTCTTCACCCCACTTCTTTCTCCACCACCCGCCCCCAAATTCACTTCCCTGCTTGGTAGTGCCATCTTCCACTGCAACCAAAGAACTTAGAATAAGCCTAGACCTTTCCTTTTCTTTTACGTGCAATCCATCACCAACTTCTTCAGTTTATTCTCCTAAACATTTCTTAAACTAGTCTCCTAATTATTCTATTTCCACTTTTTGTTTTCCTTTAATCCACACCACTCCCCAAATAAACTTTCTCGTACGAAAATCTGATTTTCTATTTTCCTGTTTAAAATTCTTTAGTAACTGTACATTATCCAAACGATAATATTCCATTCCTTAGCATGTCACGAAAGTTCCTTAAACAAGTGATCCTGTACAGCCTCCTTTCTTACGACTTTCCCATAATTGTGCTTTTTAGTTATACCTTGGAGACCTACTACCCCTGTTCTTTCGCACCTGCTATTCTCTCCGTCCAGAATCTCTTTTCTTCCTTACCTGACAAACTTATTTTTAAGCTCCAGACTCAGTTCAAGTATGAACTCTATGAAGCATAACTAAATCCCTATTCCCATTATACTAGATTCATTATGTCTGAGTTTTAGATGTCTCAACTATAAACTACTGTTAATAACATCTACCTTACAGGAGATGTTGGGAAGAATTTAAAAAATAATAAATGTAAAATAACTAGTGCAGTGCCTTCACATAATAGACATTCAAATATTGGCACCTTTATGTTCCTTCTTCATATGTCCCTGTGAATAACAATGTTATAATTCTATGTCTGCTTCTCATCCTGAACTTTGAGATCCTCAAGATTGGATGCTTGGTTTTCTTTGTATGCTCAAAGTCTGTTTCAGTTGCTAATACAAAGTAACTATTCTACAAATATTTTTTTAAAGAATCTAATAAATGTTATGACTAGACATTGAATAACTAGCCAAGTAAAATGGAGTAAATTGTTCATATTAGTGATTCCTTTTTATTTCCTCTCTTTAGTGGTGATGAGTTCCTCAACTTTCTTCTGAAATTAAACAAACAGTGTGGCCATTTAATAACAGCTGTACAGAACATTATTACTGAGTTGCCTGTAAATTCTCAGAAGGTATTCTACAAGTTATTAAATGAAGAAAAGTATGAATGCTGGAGAACATTCCAGATAAGTTAATGATAACTCAATAAACTGTAATGATCTGGTAAAACTGTGTCCTCTGTAAAATCACCTAAGATCTAAATAAGTCAATTTATTTAATATTACTTTTTTATACTAATTAATTGAAAAACTTTGTGTTCTAGCCCCCAAGAAAAGGAAAATGAGTCAGACCAAAAGTTAAACTGATCTGTGTATTGAACTTACCATTTGTTCTTAAAGGGAATTTAATTGTTTAAAATATAAAGTGACAGGAGACCCAAGTGAAAGTTGAAACAAAACAGTGTGTTGAGTGTTATTAAAAACCATTTCAATATAAGGATTTTTTAATGAAGGAAATTTTAAATAGAGAAAGTGTAAGTGACCTGTAAAAGCAAACTTGTTTTGTAAAGTTTTTCATGTGATTTGGCTTTAGCTATTTGCATATAGTGAAAAATATTTAATGCACTTGTTTTCCTATGATTTTTATATAACACTAATATGGGAATCATGTCATTCTTCAAACCTTCATGACTTTATTCACCATAAGTATTTTTATTACTAATATTAGTCTCCATGGTGATATATATATTTAATAAATGCATTCAGGAAACTGATTTGACTATTTATATAAAAATACTGAGTTCTTTTGGTGTCAGGATTTATCCTGAATAAAAAAATGCTTTTCAGTTATGTAATTTAATTTAATATTTGATAATGTTGTATACTTTTTGTGGATATAAAGTTGTGAAAAGTTGCTTTCCATTCTTTAAAATGTAACTTTTGAAAATATTAACAGATAGTACTAGAATGGGCTTCTCCCCGGAATTTTACTTCAGTTTGTGAAGAACTGGTTAGTAATGTTGAAGACTTGAGTGAAGAGGTCTGCAAACTAAAAGACTTAATTCAGAAGGTATTTAAATATTTAAAATTAAAAAGGGGGAAGATTATTTACAGCATAATATGTTAGACAATGAAGCAGTTCTGACGAGCAACTTAAGCTCCCACTAGACAGTTGGAGAAAGGACAGTTTTCAAAGGAAGAAATATACATAGGAAACAAACTTTGTTGGTCATTAATGAAATGCATACTGAAAGAACAGTGATATATCATTTTCATCCTATAAATTAGCAGGGAATGTATTACCCTACCCATTACTGGTTATAGTTCATCAAACATAGTATTTTCATGTGAGACTGATGTCTAAACCACTTTCAAAAACAGTTTGGCAAGATGTGGCAAGGACCATAAAAATATTTGTATCTTTAATAGTACTAGTTTAATGATTCCAAAATTATATGTACGTAAATGTCCTATACGAGAATGATTTAATAAATTATGGTATAACCGTTTCTTATAATGATATGCAGCCAGTTGAAAATATAATGAAAAGAATATATCAACTTGTTAAAGAAGTTCTATTTCTAATTTTTATTTACATATATAAATGTGAATATAAAAAAACTACCAAAGATGAAATGTTATTAGCTCTGTTAATGAGGTAGGGTTGTGGATAAAATATTCCTTCTATTTTCTAGACTTTTTTTTTGGCTGCATTGGGTCTTCGTTGGGGCACACGGGCTTTCTTTAGCTGCGACAAGCGGGGGCTCCTCTTCGTTCTGGTGCACGGGCGTCTCATTGTGGTGGCTTCTCTTGTTGCGGAGCCCGGGCTCTAGGTGCGCGGGCTTCAATAGTTGTGGCACATGGATTTAGTTGCTCTGCGTCATGTGGGATCTTCCCCAGACCAGGGCTCGAACCTGTGTCCCCTGCATTGGCAGGTGGATTCTTAACCACTGCGCCACCAGGGAAGCCCCTTCTAGACTTTCTATGGTATCTTTTATAATTTAACTTTTTAAAAGAGTATGGGTTTTTGGTTCTTGTTCCTATACTCATATAGAAGTATGTATTTTGGTTTAAGGACAGGTGATTTTTTTCCCCCTTTAAGAAAACTGGCTATAACAAAACCTAAGCTGCTAAAATAGAGAACTCTGTTGAAGGTAGATAATAAAGGGCAACACTTTCACTTGACTAAAGAACTCATTTCTGAGTCTCCACATCTAATAAATATATTTGATATCGATAAAGTTTTTGTGAAATATCTGATGTGAACATTAGATTATGCATTAAATTTTTATAGCATCAACCCATGTCATTTAATATTTTCATTAGTATTTTATCAAACAAGTTATTTTCCTCAAAATAAACTTTATACATGTTCCAGGCAATTTGTCATTCTAGCTATTAACATGTTCAGTCAAAAGGAGTCTTTTTTAAAAATGAGCAGAAAATTGTGAAGCAAATTCTACAAAATTATAGGGGGATAAAGACATTTAAAATAGGACAAATGAGCAATATATTTCACATTTTTTGTAGATGATAACTCCTTTCCAGAGAAAGGCATCTTAGAAGTTGTATTATCTCTGACATTTATTCATTCAACAAACCTAAGGGTGCCTCCTGTATGTCAGGCAACTGTGCTACACATTAGTTTCCTAATTATTCTCTCTACTTCCACTTTGTGTTCCTTTAATACACAGCACTCCCCAAATGAACTTTCTCATGCAAAACTATGATTTTATACTTTCTGAACTTGCTGACAACACGAAAATTATAGCACCATTCATCTTCACTATATCTATCATCTAGAAGAATTGAAGGGAAATGGTATTGATTTTACTCATTAGCATGGTGTTTTTCATGGGGATGCAAGAGAAATTTGTAAGGATTTGTGTAAAGATACTTCCTGCAAAGCATCAACCTTTAATGTTTAGTGTAAGAAATTCCCTAAGACATCTTTGTCTCAGGATTGATAATTATTTGTTTTCTCCAAGATGAACTAAAAACATCTGGGGAGGTGGGGTGGAGGATTAAGATGAAATTAGAGCGAGCACCCAGATTTTTCTTAAAGGGATGAAATTAAGAAACACTGCTTTCGGAGTGTAACTTTGACTTGAAAACATGAACAATTCAATCAGGTACCATAATATTTATTTTAATAAAGAGTACCTATAGAGAAAATTTTCAGCTTTCTTTAGCTAAATGGAAGGTTGTTTTTCTTTCGTCTTTTCTACCTTGAATCTATACATTTCTGTGTAAGGACTGGCCTTGAAAACATATTCATTGGTTCATAATAACAGCAGATATAGTTCTTTGGGCAGGAACGTCTTAATTTTGCAGCAAGCCTGTGCATTGGGTTTTCTTTGGATTAGGCTTAAACAAGTAATAATCACCAAGTAAGATTTTATTTAGAGAACTATGAGGCTTCCAGATTTGGGAGTATGCTATCATGCCTGTTAAGCTTATGATATTTTAGAGTTTACCAATAATAACAGAAGGGATTTTTTAAAAGAAACATATGAGCTATCATAGATAAGTATATGGAGGTAACAAAGAGAGAGGGTGGGAGAGGTCAAGGCCAGACTCTAACACCACATCATTCTCTTTCAAACCAACACACTGACAGGCTCCTGTCAGAAAGGGTCATTCTAAGTAATTGGTTAATAAAAGGAATGACTGTCTCAGGATCCAGTAAATGGAGCATCAGTGTCAAAAAGGAATCTGTTGCTGAATGAAGCCATTTGGAAGTTAGACCAAGAATACAGTATTAATGAGATTGGCATTGAAGTCCATCTTCTACTATAAATTTGAAATTAATTTTGCAGGGTTTTTTAATTAAATATTTACACTGTAGATTTGAGAAGTAGTTATTTTTGCTAATGTTGAACGTATGTCACCACTCCAGCACAGGATGTTTCTAGTAAATATCACTCTGTAAATGTGCCTGATTCTTTTTATCTTTGAAGGATCTTTTGGTTTCTGCTCATTCTCCCTCCTCTGCCTCTCCCCAGCAACTATCTCCTCCCTCTCCCTCCCCCCTCCCCCCCTCTCTCTCTCTCTCACACACACACTCACACACACACACACACACACACACACACACACACACACACACACGAGTTGAGAGGCCTTCTTTAGCAAGAAAGTTCTATGTATAGGAATTTAGAAACTGACTGGGTCATGTACTTTCATTGTTGAGACGTGCAAAAAGAACCACTGAAATTTTTGTTAACATTTGTTCCTGCGAATATATTTAAATAAAGGATTATACTTCTAGTGTTAGCATCGAATCTTCTAGTTTCTGTTGAATTTCATGTACTGTAGGTATGCCATAACAATACCTTTTTTAATAAGGTTCACTTTTTTTGTAAGAAATCAGTTGATATTTAATACAAAGAGAAAAACGACTGTCGTTCCTTATAGGTAGAAATAGAAACTTTAACATTAAAGGAACTTTATCTCCTGACATAAAAACATGTTTTTAAAATGTAATAATCTATAGAAGCATTTATTTTTAATGTAAAACTAATAGTCTACTACAGTGGGATCCTGGTTGAAAGAAAGACTGTCTTTTAAGATTTTGAATCTTTACTTTAAATCTTCCACGGGAATCTTGCATTTAGGCTACATCTAAATCAAGTGATTAACATGGATATTTTGATATTTTTTAAAATCAAAGATATTTTTATTTTCACTGTACTGCACATTAACTTTTTCATTTTTCCCATACTAAACATTAGTTGCAAAATGAACGAGAAGATGATCCAACTCGTATACCGTTAACGGAAGAAGTATCTGCATGGAATAGTAGACTTTTGAAGAGGACAGCTATCACCGTATGCGGATTTGGGTTTCTTCTTTTCATTTGCAAGCTAACTTTTCAGAGAAAATAACCCTAATATTTGTTTTGAGTAATTATGTATATCTTATTCACATTACCTAAAAATGTTGCTTTAACTGTTTGTGGCACAGTATAACTACATTCTTAGCCAACACTCCATAGGAAAAATTATGATAGCTTACTGCAGAATGTTTTTCTTTAGAAAGTGGTTTGTCAGTTTGAGTTGACAATATAATTTGTTATATTTTTATGTTAACTTTGATCAAGCAGTAAATTATAAGTGATTCTTAAGTTTGATCCTATCCTATGACTCTAATAAATAACATTTAAAATAAATAAAAGTTTTATCTAATATTCTTTGACATTTATAAAAGTGTGTTCATTTGTCACAGTGAATCTTACACTATTGTAAAGTGTTCATAAATTAGGAGCTTTCTTTTAGTTCTTATTTTTCCCTTCCATTATTATGTAATAAGGAATTTCTTATTTAGTTTTTTTAGTTATATATCATTATAAGGAAATTATTAACTTGAGAGTAGTTTAGAGAATGCAAAGTATAAAGATAAAATGTAAAATTTTTGAATTATGGATTAAAACCTAGGGAAAATATTTTAAATGTAGATTTTAAAAAGCAGAAAATTCAGAGAGTAGTGTGGAAAGCCTAAAGCACATTACAATTTTTTATGTAATGTACTTTTGGGAACATATGACATGTACTATGTGTAACATTCTTGAGGATGGTATGAAAGTGAATGGCATTTGGCGTATAATTTCTCATACCAATCTAAAGAAGTAATGCACGATTTCTTTGTGGGGCTTTTTTTTTCAAAATCAAAATAATAATATTCAGATTTTAAAAGTGAGGTTAATAAAAAGGCAGGCCTAATTTAGCAGGCAATATAGTAGTTAAATCTTGCTTGACTTAGTACCGTACTTAGAACAGATGCAGTTGATCTACAACTGGGATAACAGTGCTTTTAGCAGTGCTCTTTTTGACTGTCTGTTTTTAATCTCTCCGATAGGCTGTCTGCCTCATTTGGTATTATACCCAACCCTTAGGCTCCACTAATTACTGGTTGATTGCTCTACTGTTTTGACATGCCCTGGGGCATGAATTGCTCAGCAGTCTCATAGAATTAAATTTGGACAGGGGTAATTTTTGAGGCCAGCTTTTGAGGCTTATTCTGATCAGGGAAGGGTCCTGCTCAGCTGTCTCTTGCCCTGGTTCTCTCTGGTGAACTGGCTGGCCTAGTTCACCTTAGAGGAGCTGTTGTCTTCAGGAGTGCCCTTAGGTTTGATTTTCTCCACATTCTCTTTCAAATGAAGTCAGTTCCTTTGCGGAGAACTCTGAAACTCTCTTTCTTATGGACTGCTTCTCCCCCCTGGACAAAATCTCTGAGCCACTCCTCTGAGTGCTGGGTGGGGCAGTAGCCTTTGGTCTTCTGCGTTTGCTTCTTACAGTTCTGCCCTATAAGTGAGCTGGCGAAAGGAAGATCGCGGCCTTAGTGTTCTGGCCTGCCATTCCTGGGGTAGAGTTCTCATCCTGTGAGGCTCAACGGAAGGAGAGAGCCCTCAACCTCTCAGCCACACTCATCAGAATTTAGCTGCTCAAGCTTGGAGTTGGAGAGCATTAGAAAAGCTGGAGGATTGCCCTTCAGATGAGATATGGTAACTCTTATTTGGGAGCTGAGGGGAGAGGGAGCCCCATCTTCTTGGCCACATCCACCCAGAGCTTTTGGAGCTTTTGCTAAACTGAGATGACTTGGGGTTGCCGGGAGGCAGGTGGTAAGGGAGAGATTGGATCAGTGGCTCAGTGTTCTGAGTTTTAGTAGGTTTTCTTGAATAAATGTTTTTTCATTTGTTCTGAGCCCTTAGGACTCTGCAAAGACTTTAAAGTGCCAATAAAAACGTTACACTGGACGTACGTGACACATTTGTTCGTTATTAGAGGAACTAATTCAAAACTATTTGAGCAACGTTCTGTTATATTCCTCTACCTGTAAATTCAGATTATCTTATCAATATTCTACACAAAATGAACAAATTTTTATATTGCATAACTTGGAGAGAGAGTAAATAAAATGACATTTTCAGAAGTGTCACCATCTCTGGACTTATCTCTGTAAGGCAGTATTATTCACGTTTCTCTTCCCAACTGATCTTTCATAATTGTTTCCATGAATTTTCTTCCTTCCTGGAATCGTTCTAACACTTTAATCTTCTGTATTTTCTTTCCTTTTGAAGGCCATGTCTGCTGTGACGTGCTCCCTCTTCCCTCTCAACCCCTAACCTTCACTTTTCTGTTGACAGATAAAGCAGAAGGTAGCCCAGGTTCCTAGCCCTGTCACATTATCTTGTACCTTGTCCGAGTCTTGGTTTCCTCATCTGTATAATAGATTCTAAAGACTAAATGAATCAGAACAATGCCTCCTTGTTAATAGGTCCAATTTGGAGTTCTGAAATTAGAACTAAATCTTAGGGGCTTTATGTAAGAGAATCAATGCTTCCTAGACAAAGTGAACCCCTCATAAGTGGTTTTGCTTTTTGAGCTCACATCCAGAGATCTGATATGAGAATTGATCTTAACATTTGGTTGTTGCCAATATTTTATAATATTTTGGGGAAAATTACTAGTAATTACATTTCAATTCATTAAATAATTACTGACTGCTTAGTATGTGTAAAACAATACACCCATACATTACATATTTTATATGAGATCAGAAAACCTAAATATGTTTGCTATTATTAAGAGAGACATTGAGGTTACTGTTGTTTTATGGATGTTTTACAAACCCACTTTGTAAAACTGTTTCATAGGAAAGGGTGTGGTTGAGCATTTTGTTTTGTTTTGAATTTCCACAGTTGAGAATGTGGTGTGATAGGCTTATCTTTCCTTATGGGAGAAGGGCTCAACCTCAATCAATGCCTTCCTGCAAAAAACAGCTACAGAGGGAAAATCGGTGAAGTCCCAGCGTGTGAAATCTTTTAGAAGAGATTTAGACTAGATTTAAAGTAAGTTTCTATTCATTGTGGATTCAAGGTACATTAGTGCTAAACCAATTTTTGGAGTTGCATATGTACAATTTCCCCTGCCCTCAGTGTAAGGTATTAAAATAAGACACCTAGAATCTTCAATAGTAATACTATTAACTATCCAGTTAGTGGTAATATAACAATTAACTGTAGTTAGTGGTAGAACTAAAATAGTGGCAATATTACATTAACCCTGTGGCGAATGAAAATTGGACTTAAAATGTAGAAACGAAAGATTAGAGTTATTACGCAAATTTCTTCAGTTTCTAGATAAAATAGGAATAGCATCATAGAATGAAAGAAAAATTGTGGATTTTGTTTCCTGAAGTATATGCTGTTATGTGGCTCCCAGATCTCCCTTTAGGAGTAAAGAACTTATTCCCACAGCTGCTGGGAATGTAGCTAGCAGAAAGTCCTCTTCAGGAGTTTTCTCTGCTAAAGAAAGATGTATTCCCAAAAGTATGTCCTACTCCCAGGAATGACTAATCAACATAGGGGTTTAAAGGCCCCAATTTCAAAGGCCCTCATCCCAAACCAAGATAACTCTGAAGGACCGTCCCCCTTTCAGAGCTCCCGGTGAGGCTGGCCAAGGCTTTCATTAAGAGTGTATCACAGCCCATCTTCTCCCTCTGTCCAGTGCTGCTGCTTTCCCTTCCCTTGCACAGGTGTTGCTCTCCAGAGCCCTTCCTAATGAATGTCCTGTATGCTAATCTTCACCTCAGCATTCACTTTCCAGGGAACCCAATTTTGTCACTGACCAGCAGAGCCTTGCATAAGTCATGAAATATATGATCATTATTAATAATTATCTTCTCCAGAACTTAAGTTTCCTAATCTGAAAAATAAAGATCATCCTGAACTAGGGTTGTTGTTGGAGTGTTAAATGGAGTAACATACAAGTGGTTGTAGAGTTTTATAACTAATGCAGACTTGTGGCCAAACAGACATGAGTTCCAGTTTCAATTCTGCCTCTTACTAGCCATGCAACTTTTAGAACACTACCAAAGGTCTCCAAGTCTCTGGCTATAACATGCATGTAACAGTAATAATCAGACTAAAAATACTGCATTAATTCAGCATTTATTCTCATCTATAACAAGAATAACAGTAATAATCAGACTTAAAATCATTGCTTTAATTTGGCATTTACTGTGCCAGTCATTCAGATAATTTTTAAAAACCTATATTTTAATAAATATATTTAATTAAACCTATAAGGTTGTTGTAAAGATTAAGTGAACTAAGGCAATATAGTTTTCTCCAATGTGTGTGTTTATAGCATACATTAATAAACGGTAGCCAGTATAATTTCTACTGTTATAATTGATCATAAAGCATTTATTACACTGACTTGTACCAAAAATCAGATTTTTATAATTGCCAGGACCATATTTTTGTTCGAGAGAAATATTTTCTATCATTTAGTGACATAGAATTAAAAATACTAAGCTACCACAGATATATTCATCTAAGCTACCACAGATATATTCACAATCCACAAGACAACAGTTAATAGGCCAAGCAGATAATAAATTATCTGAGAAGACTCCCTCTATTTCCCCTCTGCCTTTTTAACAGGTGGTACTATACTCAAAAGCAGAAACCATTTGTCTATAAAACCAAGTTTATTGAACCCTCTTGTGATGATGGTGAGAGCTAGAGTCTGCATCCTTATTGTTCCATAGGTGAGGACTGGTGGTGGTGTGAGGAGTGTGTAATTCAATCCCGGTCAGACTGTCAGCTTGATAATGACACCCTAATACACTTTCACTCCTCAAGCCACAGAGAGGACCTCTTCTCCCTGAAATGTTTTATACACCATGAGGGCTCCAGTCTATCCACCTGAGAGGTACACATTTTCTCAGCTTTTTATTTATTAACTTCGCTTGATTTTTAAAATATTTACCCTTTATGTCTACTTGAAAACGAATAATAAAGACGTGGTAAAATCTGGGCTAACTGAATTGATAAGTAACATTAAATGATTCCATTTTAAGCACAGATATGGGGCTACTACCAAACACCTGAAAGCCATAAGATGGAGCCCCACACTAAGAACGGTGCAAGAACCCTCCTTGTATAGATCCTGGAGCAGGTGCACCAGCTCTGGATGTGAGAAAAAGAAACCCATCTTTTATTAAACCACTGTGTGGATTTTCTGTTAAAGGTGCCAAAGGTATTCCCAAATAATACAGAGTCATGCCTGTGTTGCCTCATTCTGCAATTTGCTTTTTCCATCAGCATTTCAGATGCATCCACGTTAAAAAGTAAAGATGTAATTAATTCCTTTAAACTGCTCTATAGTATTCCATCATATGTCCATCCCACATTTTCTACTTGTTCCCCTACTGATAAAATTTTGAGTTATATCTAACTTATTCTTCTCAACAGTACTGTACTGTACATACTTGTACATGTGTCCCTGTGTAAATATGACAAAGTTTCTTTAACTACATTTAGCAGTGGAATAGCTAGTTGTAGGGCACAAAGATTTTCAATTTCTACTTCATTAAATTGATGTTGCCAGGTATTTCTGTTTGCCCCTCACGAGCCTCCCTCTACCCCACCCTACCCTGGGAAGCTGAGTCTATCAATACAAAATACATCAAAGGACCTTTCAACTACTGATGGGGCTTATCCAATGGCAGAATATCTGAGGGAGGGTAAATCTAGATATTTATTCACCTGGCTGTACTCCCTGTGAGATTGCTACCTTTGCCCCTCAACTGAAGGCTTCCTCTCAAGACAACCTCTACAAGATTCACTCCTTCTGGGTTCCTGGAACCTTTACTCCCTCCCACATCCCTTCTGGTCTGAGGGGTGGTAACAGCTCCTCTGCCCACACCTTCAAAAATAGTCTCTTTGTAAAGCAAATCTCCTCAAATCATTCTGCTATCTGTTCCCAGGTGAAAACATGACTGCATCACTTCTGTACTGCTCTTCAAGGAGCCCGTATTAATTTACAGACCTACCAGCAGTGCATGAGAGTGTTTGTGACCCCACAGCCATACCGACACTTAACATTAACTGACTTAACGTTTTCTCCTATCTTATGGATTCAATAAAGTTGATTGTTTTTGTTTTATTTTGTGCTTCTCTGATTACTAGTGAAATTGAGCATCTCTTTAGGTTTATAGGCCATTTTTCTCCCTATAAATTACTTTCTACTATGATTTGCCTATCTTTCTACTGGACTGTTTTTTGTTGGCTTTTAATCCTTTAAATATTTGAAATATTAATCCTTTCTCTGTAACATGTGCTGGACTTTCTTCTATCTGCTGTTTATCTCTTGCTTATGATGTTCTTTGTTGCCCAAACATTTTAAAAATCTACCCGTATTTTCTTCTGTTTTAAAGTTTTACTTTTCATGTTTTGGACTTTAACATAGCTGAAAATTATTTTTGTGCACAGTGTAAAACAGAAATCTAATAACATTTCTTTCCTCATAGTGAGCCAGTTTCCACACCACCATTATTAAATAATCTATCTTTTCCTCCTTGATTTGAAATGGTGCCTATTTCCATGCCTAACTTTTAATGACTTATGGATCTGAATTTTATGTTTTATTCCATTCATCTTATTTGCTGCCAATACCACACTGTTTTAAGAATTGATATTAAGGCTTTATAATATGTCTTAGCATCTAGTAGCACAACAGTAATTTACTACTACATTTTAATTTGTTTATTGCTAGCTGAGAAATGTAAATTACTTCTGTATTTGACCTTGAATCCAGATCAAGAATCTGAACTGTCTTATTCGTCCTAATAGTTTTGTCCACTGATTGTTTTAGGTTTTCTATGTAGAGCTGCAAATAATGAAAGTTTGACCTCTTTCTTTCTATTTCTTGTACTTCTTATTTCTTTATCTTACCAGAACATTTTAGGACCTCAGTCTCATAGTTAATAATGGTGGTGATAATGGATGTTCTTGTTACTTTGGGGACTATTTCTAATATTTATTCCTTGCATCCATGCCCTTACAATATGTGGAGTCTCCTTCCTAACCCCCAGTATCCATATTGGCCATTTGACTTTTTTCGGCCAATGGGACATTAGCAAAAGGGATAGAAGCAAAGGCTTGAATGGTGCTTGTGCATTAGGGTTTTCACTCTCACTGCTTTTCTGATCTTCCATTACATTAACAAGTTCAGGATAACTTAATATAATGAGAGAATCATGGCCCAGTTATCCTTCACTCTAGCAAACTCATAGACATGTGAGTGAGGCCATCAAACATGTGTGACCCCAGTGGAGACCAGCAGAAAAACTGCCCAGCTGAACCCTGTTTAAATTTCTGATCTACAAAATAGCTAATACATGGCTGTTATTTTAAGTGTCGAAATTTTGGTGGTTGTTTTAAGCTATGTATTACATGGCAAAAGCAAATTGATACAGTCAATTAATGAGAGAGATGGGTTAAAATCTCTCGCTAAGATTTTCAGTTTAACCTAGTATTTGTTAATTTTTGCTATGAAGATTTGAGACTGTAATGTTACATGAATTTAACCTTAAAATTATTGTTTTACAGGTGGATGGTATCTTTTATCGTTATGTGATCAACTTTTTTTATCCCTAACTAATGTTTCTGCCTTAAAATATAATTTGTCTGATATTAATAGAGGTATACTTTTTAAAAAAGATTATTTTCCTGGTATGCCCTTTACCATTCTTATGCTTTCATTCTTTCTGTGTCCTAAAAGGAAATAAATCTGCCAGTCCTGTCCTTAAAAAGAGATGGAAAGTTTAGCTAATTTACATCTATTGTGATTATTTGTGTACTTGTATTTGTATTTATTTCCACTGTCCCTTCGGCTTTTATTAAGCTTTTCTCCTTCCTACTTCACACTGATTTATGAAGTTTTTTTTAACCCCCCTCTTTTTCCAACCATATTGTAAATTATATATTCTTTTTTATTTCTTTTAGCAATTATCCTTAAATTTTTAACTTAACAACAGATGGAAAGTCTAAGGAGAACCAGCAACTCTCCCTTCCCCTTAAAATTATAAACCAGAAAACTTTAACTCTGATCATTCTCCTTTTGTTTTACTTGGCCTTGTTCATATACTTGTTAGACATTTGGATATCTTCTTTGTGAAATGACTATTCAAGTTTTTACCCCATTTTATAATTGAATTGTCTACCTTTTTCTTTTTGACTGTTAGGAATTCTTTTAATATTCAGAAGAAAAGTCCTTTATTAGATATATGTATTGCAAATATCTGCTCTCAGCTGGGGTTTGCTTTTCAAACTTTCTTAATGGCATATTTTGATGAACAGAAGTTCTTAATTTTAATTAAGTTCAACATCTTTCTCTTTTCCCTCACACTGCTTTTTATGTTCTGTTTAAGAAATCTTTGCTTATACAAAAGTCATTAAGGTGTCCTGTGTTTTATTCTTGAAGCTTGATTGTTTTTAGCTTTGAGATCGAGATTTATGATCCATATCAATATTTTTTGTATTATAGGAGGTAGGGCTAAAGATTAATTCTGTTCATTCAGCAATCCATCTGCTCTATTACCAAAAATTTAAAGAAGCTTTCTTCCGCATTAAATTGCTTTGCACCTTTGCTGAAAAACAAGTTGGTTCTATATGTAGGGCCCTATTTTGGGACTCTCTTAATTTGTCTACTTGACTATTCTTGCACTATATCACCTTGCCCTAATTATTATAGCTTTATATTAAGTAAGCTTGATAGCCCATAGTGTAAATCTTTCAACTTGGCTCTTCTTCAAAATAATCATGACTGTTCTAAGCCTGCTGCATTTTCATATACATTTTAGAATCATTACCTGAGGAGACTTATCTATACTAGAACTAATTTAGATAACAAGGTCCTAGACTTCAAGCCAATACCATATTGGAATAAGACAAGAGTGGGAGAGAGTGAAGGTTTTGTGCATGCAGAAGGAATGTGAGTTGTTGTGTCCAGAGGGAAGACTGTGGAAGATTATATTTTCCAGAGACGGCCACAACAATATCTCCTATGTTACATGTTTTTCTGCATTACCTTGTTACTCTCAAGATGAGCCCCCAAAACATCTAGCTTTGAAAGCCAACAGGGCTTGCATCCATGAGATCTACAAGACTATAGTGAATGAAGAGACAGTTCTTAAAGGGCTCACTCAGACTCACTGTGGCTACCCCTCAGAGCACAGAGCAGAGGCAGTAGACTGAAACACCCATTCTTTCACTAAAAGAGGCTTATTTGCTTATTTTAAAACCTTCAGCCTGAGGGATAGGCTTCTAATTCATCCAGTTAGAGGAACATAAAGAAAAAAACAAAAAGTGGAGATAGCTCAAAGGACTTGTGGGACAACATCAAGAGGACCAATGTTCACATTATAGGAATCTGAGAAGGAGAAATGAGAGAGAAATGGGCAGAACAATTTTTGAAGAAATATTTACTGAAAACTTGCCTAACCTGGGGAAGGAAACAGACATCCAGATTGAGGAAGACTAGAATGTTTCAAATAAGAGGAATCCCAAAAGACCCACACCAAGACATATTATAACTAAATTGTCAAAAGTTAAAGACAAGGAGAGATTCTAAAATGCAGCAAGAGAGGGACACTGCCAATACAACAGAGTAGAAAGACCCTGAGCTCACCTCCTCTCATGGGTACACCAAAATTACAAGTATTTACAGAACTGCTATCAATGAAAAAGACTAGAGCTTCCAGAAAAGACTTTGTACAACTAAAGATATAAAGAAGGAACTACAAAAAGAGATGGGTTGGAGGCTCAGAATCACAGTATAGTTAAGACCTATACACCCCAGGTGGGTGACACACAATTGAGAGATTAATTACAATTGCAGAGGTTCTCCCCAAGGAGTGAGGGGTCTGAGCCCCACATTGGGATCCTCAGCTTGGAAGTCCCATGCCAGGAAGACAAGCCCCCAGAATGTTTGGCTCTGAGGGCCAGTGGGGTTTACTTCTAGGAGACCCAGAGGGCTGTGGGAAATAGAGACTCCACTCTTAAAACAGTGCACACAAAATTTCACATGCTCTGGGACCCAAGGCAGAAGCACTAATTTGAAAGGAGCCTAGGTGAGACCTACCTGCTGATCTTAGAGAGTCTTCCAAAGAGGCAGGAGGAAACTGCAGCTCCTGCTGGGGACATAGACACTTGCAGCAGCCATTTTGTGGAGCTCATTCTACTACGTGGACAGTGGTGCTGGCACGCACCATTTTTGAATCCTTCCTCTAGTTTATTAGCCTCAGGACCAAGTCCTGCCACAGACCACCAGCCTGTAGGCACCAGTGCTGGGATACCTCAGGCCGCACAATTAACTAGGGGGGGACACAGCCCCATCCATCAGCAGATAGGCGGCCTTAAGACCACCTGAGCCCACAGCTGCCCCTGGACATGGCCCTGGCCCCACTCACCAATGCACAGGCACTAGACCCAAGACCCCCAGGACCATGCAGCCAGACCCCAGGACCCAGCTCTGCCTGCCAGTGAGGTGGCACTAGCCCCAGGACCTAGCTTTACCTACTGGTAGGTGGGCACCAGCCCCATGATATCCTGTACCCCGACTCCACCCCCCAGTGAACCAGGTACCAATGGTTCTGTAGCCGGCCACCTCGTGACCTGGCCCTGCCACCGGTGGCCAGTAGCCTCTACACAAGGCATGGCCTGACAACAACCAGACTGGGGGCCAGCCATGCCTACCACACTGCCCACAGTACTCAGCTCACCACAACAGAAGAACCCACAAAGCCCACATAGGGGGCACCCCTAGAGCATATAACTCTGGTCACACACACACACACACCTCATGGTAACCACAAACTAAAAGTCTCTAATAGATACACATACGAAAAAGAAAAAAGAATCCAAACGTACCACTAAAGATACCAATCAAGTCACCAGGGAAGAGAACAAAAGAAGAAATGAACAAAACAGAACTATAAAAACAACCCAACAAGCAATTAACAAAATACATATCAATAAATACCCTAAATGTAAATGAACTAAATGTTCCAATCAAAAGACAGAGAGTGGATAAATGAATAAAAAAAGGAAAAATAACCATATATATGCTATATGCAAGAGACTCATTTAAGATCTAAAGACACACAGAATAAAAATGAGAGGATAGAAAAAGGTATTCCATGCAAACAAATCAAAAGAAAGCTGGGGTAGCAATACTTACATCAGACAAAATAGAATTTAAAACAAAGACTGTTACAAGAAACAAAGAAGAATATTACATAAGGATCAAGGGATAAATCCAAGAAAAAGATATAACAATTATAAATATATATGCACCCAATGTAGTACTACCTAAATACATAAAGCAAATATTAACATGCATAAAGAAAGAAATTGACAGCATGATAAAAACAGAAGTGAAAAAGGAGAGTTACAACCAGCACCACAGAAACACAATGATTACTATGAATAATTATATACCAATAAAATGGACAACCTAGACGAAACGGACAAATTCTTAGAAAGGTACAATTTCTCAAGAATGAAGCAGGAAGAAATAAAAAATATGAACAGACCAAGTACCAGTGATGAAATTGAATCAAACAAAAGTTTTGATTCCAACAAACAAAAGTTCAGGACCAGATGGCTTCACAGGTGAATTCTATGAAGCATTTAGAGAAGAGTTAATACCTATCCTTCTCAAACTATTCCAAAAAATTGCAGAAGGAATACTTCCAAACTGATTCTATGAGGCCAGCATCACCCTTCTACCAAAACCAGACAAAGATATCACAGAAGAAGAAAATTACAGGCCAATATCACAATATCACTAATGAACAAAGATGCAAAAATCCTCAACAAAATATTAGCAAACCAAATCCAACCATACATTAAAAGGATCATACACTGTAATCAAGTGGGATTTATCCCAGGGATGCAAGGATGTTCAATATCCACAAATCAATCAATGTCATACACCAAACTGAAGAAAAAAAAAAAAAGCTTCAGACAAAATTTAACAACCATTTATGATAAAAACTCTCCAGAAAGTGGGTATAGAGGGAATATACCTCAACACAATAAAGGCCATACAGGTTAAGTCCAGAGCTAACATCATACTCAATGGTGAAAAGCTGAAAGCATTTCCTCTAAGACCAGGAACAAGACAAGGATGCCTACTCTCACCACTTTTATTAAACATAGTATTAGAAGTCCTATCCATAGCAATCAGACAAGAAAAGAATTAAAAGTAATTCAAATTGGAAAGGAAAAAGTAAAACTTACTATTTGCAGATGACATGATTACTATACATAGAAAATCCTAATGATTCCAATAAAAATATACTAGAGTTCATCAATGAATTTAGTAAAGTTGCAGGATACAAAATTAATAAACAGTTTGTTGCATTTCTATATTCTAAGGAAGAACTCTCAGAAAGAGAAATTAAGGAAACAATTCCATTCACAGTTGCATCAAAAAGAATAAAATACCTAAAAATTAACCTGCCTAAGGAGGTAAAAGACCTGTACCAGGACAACTATAGGACGCTGATGAAAGAAACTAAAGATGACATCAACAGATGGAAGGATACATTGTGTTCATGAATTAGAGGAATTCATATTGTTAAAATGACCAATGGCATTTTTCACAGAACTAGAACAAATAATTTTAAAATGTGTATGGAAACATAAAAGACCCTGAAAAGCAAAAATAATCTTGAGAATGAAAAACATAGCTGGAGGTATCATGCTCCCCAACTTCAGATGATACTACAAAGCTACAGTTATCAAAATAGTATCATACTGGCACAAAAACAGAAACATATATTAATGGAACAGAATAGAGAGCCCAGAAATAAACCCACAAATTTATGGTCAATTAATCTATGACAAAGGAGGCAAGAATATACAATGGAGAAAAGACAGTGTCTTCAATAAGTGGTGCTGGGAAAACTGGACAGCTACATGTAAAAGAATGAAATTAGAACACTCTCTAACACCATACACAAAAATAAACTCAAAATGGATTAAAGACCTAAATGTAAGGTCAGACTCTATAAAACTCTTAGAGGAAAACACAGGCAGAACAATCTATGACATAAACACAGCAACATCTTTTTTGAACCACCTCCTAGAGTAATGAAAATTAAAACAAAATAAACAAATGGGACCTAATTAAACTTAAAAGCTTTTGCACAGAAAAGGAAACCATAAACAAGACAAAAAGACAACCTCCAAAGTGGGAGAAAATATTTGCAAACGAAGCAACTGACAAAGGATTAATCTCCAAAATATACAAACAGCTCATGCAGCTCAATATATAAAAAAAAAACCCAAACAACCCAATCCAAAAATGGGCAGAAGACCTAAATAGACATTTCTCCAAAGAAGACATACAGATGGCCAACAAATACATGAAAAGATGCTCAACATCACTAATTATCAGAGAAATGCAAATCAAAACTACAATGAGGCATCAGCTCACACCAGTCAGAATGGCCATCATCAAAAAATCTACACACAATAAATGCTGGAGAGGGTGTGGAGAAAAGGGAACCCTTTTGCACTGTTGGTGGGAATGTAAATTGATATAGCCACTATGGACACAGTATGAAGTTTCCTTAAAAAATGAAAAATAGAACTACCATACGACCAGCAATCCCACTACTGGGCTTATACCCTGAGAAAACTACAATTCAAATAGAGACATGTACCACAATGTACATTGCAGCACTATTTACCATAGCCCAGACATAGAAGCAACCTAAGTGCTCATCGACAGATGAATGAATAAAGAAGATGTGGCACATATATACAATGGAATATTACTCAGCATTAAAAAGAAACAAAATTGAGTTATTTGTAGTGAGGTGGATGGACCTAGAGTCTGTCATACAGAGTGAAGTAAGTCAGAAAGATAAAAACAAATATTGTATATTAACACATATATGTGGAACCTAGAAAAATGGTATAGATGATCTTACTTGCAAAGCAGAAATAGAGACACAGACATAGAGAACAAAAGTATGGATACCCAGGGGGAAAGGGGGAGTGGGATGAATTGGGAGATTGGGATTGACATATATACACTACTGATGCTATGTATAAAATAGATACCTAATGAAAACATACTGTATAGCACAGGGAACTCTACTCAGTGCTCTGTGGTGACCTAATTGGGAAGGAAATCCCCAAAAGAGGGGATAGATGTATATGTATAGCTGATTCACCCTGCTGTACAGCAGAAACTAACACAACATTGTAAAGCAACTATATGCCAATAAAAGTTATTTTAAAAAAGAAAAGAAAAAGAAAAAGACCAACTATATGCTGCTTAGGAAAAATTCACTTCATGCTTAAGGACACACAAAGACTGCAAATGAAGGAATGGATGCAATGCAAACCAAAAAAAAAATGCTGGGGTACCTATAGTTACATCAGACAAAATAGACTTTAAGACAAGACTGTAATAAGAGACAAAGAAGGCCACTGTATAATGATAAAAGGGTCAATCCAACAGGGTATAACATCTGTAAATATTTATTCACCCCCAATATAAGCACTTAAATATATAAAGTAAATATTAACAAACTTAAAGGGAGAAACAGACAGCAAAACAATAATAGTAGGAGATTTCAATACCACACTTTCATCAGTAGAGAGAGCATTCAGACAGAAAGTTGATGAGAAAACACTGGATTTAAATAACATGTTAGACCAGATGGACTTAATAGACATTTCCAGAACATTCCATCCAAAAGCAGCATAATACACATTCTTCTTCAACACACATGGAACATTCTCCAGGATAGATCATATGTTAGCCACAAAACAAGTCTTAATAAATATAAGAAGTTTGAAAATATGAAATCATATCAAGCATCTTTTCCAGCCACAATGGTATAAAAGTAGAGATTAATTACAATAAGAAAACTTGAAAATACACAAATATATGGATATTAAACATCATCCTACTGAAAAACTGATGGGTCAAAGAAGAAATTAAAAGCAAAGTAAATATCTTGAGATAAATGAAAATGGAAATAAAATATATCAAAACTTATGGATGCAGCAAAAACATTTCTGAGACAGAAGTTCATGGTGATAAATGCCTACATTAAGAAACAAGAAAAACCTCAAATAAACAACATAACTTTATACCTCAAGAAATCAGAAAAAGAACAAATAAAATCCAAAGTTAGTAGAAAGAAGGAAATAACAAAGATCACAATGGAAATAAATGATTGGAGACTAAAAAGACAATAGAAAATATCAATGAAACTAAGAGTTGGTTCTTTGAAAAGATAAACAAAATTGACAAACCTTTAGCTGGACTCACTAAGAATAAAAGAGAGAGGACTCAAACAAAATCAGAAATGAAAGAGGAGACATGGTAACTTATACCGCAGAAATACAAAGGATCTGGGCTTCCCTTGTGGTCCAGTGGTAAAGAATCCACCTTACAATGCAGGGGACATGGGTTCCATCCCTGGTCAGGGAACTGAGATGCTGCGGGGCAATTAAGCCCGCATGCCACAACTACCGAGCTTGCATGCCTCCACTAGAGCCCACATGCTGCAAACTACAGAGCCCACGTGCTCTGGAACTCACGCACCACAACTACAGAGCCTATGTGCCCTGGAGCCTGCACACCACAACTAGAGAAGAGAAAACCTGCATGCCACAACTAGAGAAAAGACTGCGCACCACAACAAAGAGCCCGCATGCCACAATGAAAGATCCCGCATGCCACAAGAAAGATCCCGTGTGCCGCAACTAAGACCTGACACAGCCAAAAATAAATTAATAAGTAAATCTTTAAAAAAAGAAAAAAAGGGCTTCCCTGGTGGCGCAGTGGTTGAGAGTCCGCCTGCCGATGCAGGGGACACGGGTTCGTGCCCCGGTCCGGGAAGATCCCACATGCCGCAGAGCGGCTAGGCCCATAAGCCATGGCCGCTGAGCCAGCACGTCCGGAGCCTGTGCTCTGCAACGAGAGAGGCCACGACAGTGAGAGGCCCACATAACGCAAAAAGAAAAAAAAAAAAGAAAAAAAGAAATACAAAGGATCATAAGAGACTACTATGAACAATTATACACCAAAAAATTGGACAACTTAGAAGAAATGTATAAATTTCTAGAAACATACAACCTACCAAACTGAATCATGAAGAAACAGAAAATCTGAGTAGATCTGTTACTAGGAAGGAGGTGGAATTAGTAATAAAAAAATCTCCCAACAAACAAAAGTCAGGAACAGATGGCTTCACTGGTGAATTCTACCAAACATTTAAAGAAGAATTAATAACAATCCATCTCAAACTCTTCCAAAAAATATAGAAGAGGAGGGAACACTTCCAAACTCATTTTACAAGGCCAGCATTACTCTGATATCAAAACTAGACAAGAACACAACAAGAAAAGAAATTACAGGCCAATATTCTTGATGAACAGGGAGGCAAAAATCCTCAACACTGCATATTTAATGCTCTGTGGAGATGCCCAGCCAGGGTGTACAACCCAAGGACAGTGCGGGGCTGGTCCCTACCAACAACTTGGCTCTGCACAAGGAAGACCTCAGCAGCAAGATTACAGAACAAAAAAGGCAGCAACAGAACAGCAACATATTTTCTTGCAGATTGAACAGAAATGCTTTCTGAAAGCAAAAATATATTGGATGAGCTGAGGAAAGAATACCAAGAAATAGTAAACTCAGAGAAGACCAAATCAAGAAATAGTAAACTTAAATTTGCATAGAAATGGGTGGCATTTGTTGTGCAGTAAGCTTTTCTGTTGAGCATTTCAGCAAAGATTTGAAAGAGGATTTACTGTGTAATCTTAAATGGTGGGGATCCAATAGTAGTAAACAGTTGTTAAAGTCTAATGTTAATTACCAGTGTTTATTTTCTGGTCATGTCCTTCACTTAAGAGGGGTGTTGACCGCCCAGCCTGTGGAAGATGAAAGAGGAAATGTATTCCTGTGGAATGGAGAAGTCTTTAGTGGAATAAAGGTTGAAGCTGAAGAGAATGATACTCAAATAATGTTTAATTATCTTTCCTCTTGTAAGAATGAATCTGATATTTTGTCACTCTTCTCAAAAGTCCAACGTCTTTGGTCTTTTATATATTATCAAGCATCTAGTCATTCTTTATGGTTTGGTAGGGATTTTTTTGGTCATCTTAGCTTGCTTTGGCATTTTAGTAATTTGGGCAAGAGTTCCTGTCTCTCTTCAGTTGGCACCCAAACATCTGGAGTGGCCAATCAGTGGCAAGAAGTTCCAGTATCTGGAATTTTCAGAATTGATCTCAAGAATACTTCCATTTCCAAATCAGTTGTTTTAAATTTGTATCCTTGGAAATAACTCTAGGGAGGATGCTATCAAAGAATGTGTTAATAGCCTGACTCAAATTTCAGCAGACTTGTCAACATTTATATCAGTGGTAGCAAATGAAGCCAAACTGTATCTTAAAGAACCTGTTGTCCCTTTAAATATGACGTTGCCACAAGCTGCATTTGAGATCCACTGCAGTAGCATTTCCAGCGTCCCACCGACGAGAGACCCTTCAGGTCTTTCTTATTGATGGACACATGAAGGAAGGAGTTCAGCAGTTCATTGATGTCCTGAGTATTGCAGTCAAGAGACGTGTCTTGTGTTTACCTAGGAATGAAAACCTGACACCAAACAAAGTTTTGAAAACTAGTAATAGAAAAGCAAATGTTGCAATCCTATTTTCTGGGGGGATTGAGTCCATGGTTATTGCAGCCCTTGCTGACCATCATATTCCCTTAGGTGAACCAATTAATCTTCTTAATGTGGCTTTCATGACTAAAGAAAAGACCATACCAGCTAGTTTTAACAAAAAAGGGAGAAAACAGAAAATCATTGTGAAATACCCTCTGAAGAATTCCCTAAAAATGTCGTTGCTGCTGCTAGTCCTGGTGAACAATTCAACATACCAGATCGAATCACAGGAAGAACAGGACTAAAGGAATTACAAGCTGCCAACCCTTTTCGGATGTGGAATTTTGTTGAAATTAATGTTTCCCTAGAAGAACTGCAAAGATTAAGAAGAACTCGAATATCCCACTTCATTCAGCCTTTGGATATAGTGTTGGATGATAGCATTGGCTGTGCAGTATGGTTTGCTTCTGGAGGAGTTAGTTGGTTAGTGACCCAGGATGAAGCAAAACCATATTAGAGCAGTGCAGAGGTAGTTCTTACTGGAATCGGTGCAGATGAGCAGCTTGCAGGTTATTCTCGTCATCGTGCCTGCTTCAACACACACGGGCCAGAGGAATGAATAAGGAAATTGCGATGGAACTGGGTTGAATTTCTTCTAGAAATCTTGGTCGTGATGACAGTTATTGGTGATCATGGAAAAGAAGGAAGATTTCCTTTCCCGCATGAAACTGTCTCCTTTCTAAATTCCCTACCAGTTTGGGAAAGGGCAAATTTGACTTTACCCCATAGAATTGGTGAAAAACTGATTTTGCATCTTGCAGAAGTGGAACTTGGTCTTACAACCTCTGCTCTTCTGCCAAAATGGGTCATGCAATTTGGATCCAGAATTGCAAAAATGGAAAAGAATAATGAAAAGACATCTGATAAACGTGGAAAGCTCCAAGTCATTTCTTTAGAAAACCTTTCTATTGAAAAAGAGATTAAAATGTAATATTTCATAGTGTAACATTTACTGAATGATGATTTTAAAAAAATAAAATACTCTGCTTCTTTGAAAACAAACAAAAACACCTCAACAAATATTAGCTAACCAAATTCAACAATACATGATTAAGTATACTGTTATCATAAATTTATACCATGATCAAGTATGATTTATTCCAGGCATGTAATGATGGTTCAATGCCTGCAAATCAATCAATGTGTGGTACACCACATTAACAAAATGAAGGATAAAATCATATGATCATCTCAATAGATGCAGAAAAAGCACTTGACAAAATTTAACATCCATCCCTGATAAAAATGCTCAATAAACTGAGTATAAAGGGAATGTACCTCAACACAATAAAGGCCATATATTACAAGCCCAGAGCAAACACTGTACTCAATGGTTTAAAAAAAGAAAGAAAGAAAGAAAGAAAGCTTTGCTTCTAAGATCAGAAACAAGACAAAGATGCCAACTCTTGCCACTTTTATTCAACAGTGGAAGTGCTAGCCAGAGTAATAGTCAAGAAAAAAAAAAGCCATCCAAATTGAAAAGGAACATGACATTTGCATCTATTTGCAGGTGACATGATATTATATATAGAAAACCCTAAAAACTCCACCAAAAAAAAAAAACCTGTTAGAATAAATGAATTCAGTAAACTTGAAGGATATAAAATCAATATACAAAAGTTAGTTGCATTTCTATACACTAATAATGAACTATCAGAAAGAGAAATTAAGAAAACAGTCACATTTACAATTGCAAAAGAATAAAATACCTAGAAATAAATTTAACCAAGGAGGTGAAATACATACACACTGAAAACTGTAAGACATTGATGAAAGAATTTGAAGAAGACACAAATAAATGGAAAGATATTCCATGCTCATTAATTGGAAGAATTAACATTGTTAAAATGTCTCTACTACCCAAAGCAATGGATAGATTCAATGTAATCCCTATCATAATTTCAATGGCATTTTTCACAAAAATAGAATACACAATCCTAAAATTTTTATGGAACCACAAAGGCACTGAATAGCCAAGGCAATCTTGAGAAAGAAAGAAAAAGCTGGAGGCATCGCACTTCCTGATTTCAAACTATACTACAAAGCTATAGTAATCAAAACAGTATAGTACTGTCATAAAAACACACATAGACCAATGGAACAGAATAGAGAGCCCAGAAATAAGCCCATGCACATATGGTCAATTACTTTACCACAAAGGAGCCAAGAATATAAAATAGGGAAAGGATAGTCTCTTCAATAATGGTGTTGGGAAAACTAAACAGCCACATGCAAAAGAATGAAACTGAACCAGTATCTTACTCCACTCACAAAAGCAATTCAAAATGGATTAAAGACATGAATTTATGACCTGAAACCATAAAACTCCTAGAAGAAAACATAGATGGTGAGCTCCTGGACATCAGTCATGGCAATGATTTTTTGGATATGACACCAAAAGGAAAAGCAACAAAAGCAAAAATTAAAAAGTGGGACTACATCAAACTAAAAAGATTCTTTATATCAAAAGAAACAATTAACAAAGTGAAAAGACAACTTATGGAATACGAGAAAATATTTGCAAGTCATTTATCTGATAAAGGGTTAATATTCATAATACATAAAGAACTACTACAACTTAATAGAAAAAACAAATTAATTAATAAATGGGAAAAGCATCTGAATAGACATCCTCACAAAGAAGACATACAAAGGGCCAACAGGTACAGGGAAAGGTGTTCAACATCACTAATCAGTGAAATGCAAATCAAAACCACAATAAGATGTCCCCTCACACCTGTTAGAATAGCTATTATCAAAAAGACAAGAAATAACAAGTATTGGTGAGGATGTGGAGAAAAGGGAACCCTTGTGCACTGTTGGTGGGAATGTTAACTGGTACAGCCACTATGGAAAACAATATGGAGGTTCCTCAAAAATTAAAAATAGAACTACCATATGATCCAGCAATTCCACTTCTGGACATTTAACTGAAGGAAATGAAATCACTAACTCAAAAAGATATCTGTACCCCTGTGTTTATTAAAGCATTATTCACAATAGCCAAGACATGGAGACACCCTATTAACACATGAACGGGTTAAAAAAAATGTGGTGTATGTGTGTATATATATATACACATACACAATGAAATACTATTCAGCCATAAAAAAGGAAATTATATTTTTTGTAACAACATGTATGGACCTTGAGGGCATCATGCTAAGTGAAATAAGCCAGACAGAGAAAGACAATTACTGTATGATCACTTCTATTTAGAATCTTAAAAACAAAAAACTAAAAACACCAAACTCATAGATGCAGAGAACAGATTGGTGGTTGCCAGGAGTGGGGAGTGGCTGAAATGGGTAAAGGTGTTTTAAAAGGTACAAACTTTCACTTATAAATAAGTCCTAGGGATGTAATATACAGCATAGTGACTTTAGCTAACCATACTGTATTATATATTTGAAAGTTGCTACTACAGTAAATCTTAAAAGTCCTCATCACAAGAAAGAAAAAAATTGTAACTATATGTGGTGATGAATGTTAACTAAACTTACTGTGGTAAACTAAACTTGTTGTGGTAATCACAGTACATACACATATCTAATCATTATATTATACACCTAGAACTATTTGTATGTCAATTATATCTCAATTTTTAAAAAGCAGTAATTTGAGGGTAGTTTTTTATGCAGCAATAGATAACTGGAAAATTATTTATTGTATTATTTCTTTAGTGGTTAACAGAGAGATCACAATATTTATTCTTGACTTAGAGTACATATTAAATATGGTTTCATAATAATGCATTTTTATTTAGTTCAAAATACAGCTGAGCCTTGAACAACTTGGAGTTGAACTGCATGGGTCAAGTTATGTGCAAATTTTTTCCAATAAATATATACTGCAATACTACACAATCCATGGTTGGTTGAATCCATGGATTCCTGGATCCAGAGGGTCAACATAAAGCTATACATGGATTTTTTGACTGTGCAGGGATTGGCATCCCTAACTCCCATGTTGTTCAAGGGTCAACTGTATTTTCCTTGAAACTTTTTACTTGACCCAGAGATTATTTAGAGGCATGCTGTTTAACTTCCAAGAGTTTGGAGATTTTCTTGATTTCTTTCTATTACTGATTTTCCACTTAATTCCATTATGATCAGGGAAAACATTTTGCATGATTTCAATTTTTAAAAAAATTTAAAGTTTGTTTTATTACCCAGAATGTGGTCTGTCTTAGCAAATGTTTCATGTTCATTTGAAAAGAATGTATATTCTGCTGTTGTAGAGTGACATTCTATAAATGTGGACTATATCCAGTCGGTTGATGGTATTGTTGAGTTCCATATCTTGCTGGTTTTCTTTTTCTTTTTCTTTTTTTAGGTCTTGCTGATTTTCTATTTGTTCTACGAACTACTGAGAGTGGAGTGCTGACATCTCTAATTGTATATTTGTCTGGTTTTTTCTTCAGTTCTGTCAATTTTTGCTTTATATATTTTAAAAATCTATTGTTTGGTGCATACACATTTAGGACCATATTTCCTCTTGGTCAATTGACCCTTTTGTCATTATGTTATATCCCTCATCCCAGGTAAATGTTTTTGCTCAGATATCTACTTTGATATTGATATATCTACTCCAGTTTTATTTTCATTAGTGTTTGCATAATTTATCTTTTTCTATCCTTCTCCTTTTGAACCTACCTGTATTATATTTGAAATGAGAAGATGTGGCACATATATACAATGGAATATTACTCAGCCATAAAAAGAAATGAAATTGAGATATTTGTAATGAGGTGGATGGACCTAGAGTCTGTCATACAGAGTGAAGTAAGTCAGAAAGAGAAAGACAAATACTGTATGCTAACACATATATATGGAATTTAAGGGAAAATAATGTTATGAAGAACCTAGGGGTAAAACAGGAATAAAAACACAGACCTACTAGAGCATGGACTTGAGGATATGGGTAGGGGTAGGCGTAGGCTGTGACGAAGTGAGAGAGTGGCATAGACATATATACACTACCAAACGTAAAACTGATAGCTAGTGGGAAGCAGCCGCATAGCACAGGGAGACCAGCTCCGTGCTTTGTGACAACCTAGAGGGGTGGGATAGGGAGGGTGGGAGTGAGGGAGACGCAAGAGGGAAGAGATATGGGAACATATGTATATGTATAACTGATTCACTTTGTTATAAAGCAGAAACTAACACACCATTGTAAAGCAATTATACTCCAATAAAGATGTAAAAAAAAAAAAGAAAAAAAAGAAATGAGATACTTGTGTTTTTATTCATTCAGACAATCTTTGTTTTTAAATTTTTGTTTTGGGAACACATATATCTTATATAATAGTTGATTTTTTAAAATTTATGTCTACTATTTGTTTCCTGTTTATTCTATTTTTCATTCCTCTGGTTACCCTTTCTTGCCTTCGTTTGAATTATTTAAACTTTTAATTTATTATGTTTTTTTCTACATCTCTTTGTATAGGTTTTTTAGTGGTTGCTATCAAGATAATGTTAGTTATACATCACTTTTTGCAGTACATAGAATCAAATTTTACAACTTTCAAAGTTAGCACCATAGAGTCAATTTACCCTCCCTAGTTGATATGGTAGTTTTTAAATATAAGGTATTACCTCTACATACAGTGAAACCACTATCACACACTGTTGCTATTTTTGCCTTCAACCATCAAACATATTTTAAAGAACTGGAGAGAAGTAGAAGTTTATAATATATACCCAGCTATCTACCATGTCTCTTGAATTCTTTTCATTCCAGATTTTCCAAGTTTCCTTCTTGGATCATTTCCCTTTTGTCTTAAAAACTTCCTTTAGCATTTCTTTTAAAACAGGTCTGCTGACAATAAATTCTCTTTGATTTCATCTGAGAGTGTCTTTATTTCACTTTCATTCATGAAGGTATTGTCACTGGATATAGAATTCTGGGCTGAGGGTTCTTTTCCCTCAGAGCTTTAAAAAATACTGTTTCATTCCCTTCTGCTTTCACAATTCCTCATGAGAAATCTACAGTCATTCAAATAATCATTTTCCTTTGTTCCCCATAAGTAATGCATCATCTGTCTTTGTCATCATATAAGATTTTGTCTTTGCCTTTAGGTTTCAGTAGTTTTATTATTAAGTGTCTTGGCATGGATTTCTTTTCAACTTTTAATTTTATATAGTTGATTAACAATGTGTTAGTTTCACATGTACAGCAAAGTGATTCAGTTATATATATACATGTATCTATTCTTTTTCAAATTCTTTTCCCATCGAGGTTCTTACATAATACTGAACAGAGTTCCCTGTGCTATAAGTAGGCCCTTGTTGGTTATCCATTTTAAAAATAGCAGTGTGTACATGTCAATCCCAAACTCCCTAACTATCCCTTTCCCCCGGTAACCATAAGTTTGTTCTCTAAGCCTGTGAGTCTGTTTTGTAAATAAGTTCATTAGTATAAATTTTTTTTAGATTCTGCATATAAGTGATATTATACGATATTTCACTTTCTCTGTCTGACTTACTTCACTCAGTATGATAATCTCTAGGTCCGTCCATGTTGCTGCAAATGTCATTATTTCATTCTTTTTAATGGCTGAGTAATATTCCATTGTATATATGTACCACAACTTCTTTATCCATTCCTCTGTTGATGGATATTTAGGTTGCGTCTATGTCTTGACTACTGTAAACAGTGCTGCAATGAACATTAGGGTGTATGTATCCTTTCAGACCATGTTTTTCCCTGGATATATGCCCAGGAGTGGGGTTGCTGTATCATATGGTAGCTCTATTTTTAGGTTTTGTTTTTTTTTTTTTTGCGGTGCAACGGAGCAACAGGCTCCGGACGCGCAGGCTCAGCGGCCACGGCCCATGGGCGCAGCTGCTCCGCGGCATGTGGGATCCTCCCGGACCGGGGCACGAACCCGTGTCCCCTGCATCGGCAGGCAGACCCTCAACCACTGCGTCACCAGGGAAGTCCTATTTTTAGGTTTTTAAGGAACCTCCATACTGTTCTCCATAGTGGCTGTACCAATTTACATTCTCATCAACAGTGTAGGAGAGTTCCCTTCTCTCCACACCCACTCCAACATTTACTGTTTGTGGATTTTTTGATGATAGCTATTCTGACTGGTGTAAGGTGATATCTCAATGTAATTTTGATTTGCATTTCTCTAATAATTAGCAGTGTTGAACATCTTTTCATGTGCCTCTTGGCCATCTGTATGTCTTCTTTGGAGAAATGTCTATTTAGGTCTTCTGACCATTTTTTGATTGGGTTCTTTGTTTTGATGATATTAAGCTGCATGAGCTGTTTGTAAATTTTGGAGACTAATCCCTTGTCAGTCACATCATTTGCAAATAGTTTCTCCCATTCTGTGGGTTGTCTTTCCATTTTGTTTATGGTTTCCTTTGCTGTGCAAAAGCTTTTGAGTTGAGTTAGGTCCCATTTGTTTATTTTTATTTTTTTTTAAATTTCCATTACCCTGGGAGACAGATTGAAAAAGATATTGCTGCAATTTATGTCAGAGAGTGTTCTGCCTGTTTTCCTCTAAGAGTTTCATAGTGTCAGGTCTCACATTTAGGTCTTTAAACTATTTTGAGCTTATTTTTGTGTATGGTATTAAAGAATGTTCTAATTTCATTTTTTTTTACATATAGGTAGCTGTCCAGTTTTCCCAGCATCTGGCATGGATTTCTTTGGGTTTATCCTGTTTGGAGTTTTCAAATCTCTGAACTTTTCAAATCTCTAGGTATATGCCTTTGACAAAATTTAGGAAATTTTTAGCCATTAGTTCTGCAAATATTTTTTGTTGCAATAGACTGTTTATCATCTCCTTCCAGGAGTCATGACACATTACACCTTTTGGAATTGTTTCAGAGATTCCTGAAGCTTTGTTCATTTCTTTTCACTCTTTTTTGTTTTTTCCTTCTTTTGTTAGGACTAGATAATTTCTATTGTTCATCCTTGAAGATAATATATCTTCAAGTTCACTCACACATTTTTCTACCATCTCAATATTGCTCCTGCCCTTATTCAGTGAAATATTTCACCCTCTCACTGTGGAAGATAGTACATATATTTTTCCGTTCTAAAACTTCTGTGTGGTTACTTTTTCCATTTTGTTTCTTTGCTGATATTTTCTATTGTCCATTTGTTTCCAAAGTATTCATCATTACTTCTTGGAGCATTTTCATCATAGCTGCTTTAGAAGTCTTTGTCTGATAATTTCAACATCTCCGTCATCTCAGAATTAGTGTCTGTAGATTGTCTTTTCTATTTGAATTGGAACATTACAGGTTTTTGTATGCCAAGTAATTTTGATTGCATCCTGGACATTTTGAATAGAATGTTAAGAGAATCTAGGTCTTGTTTAAATCCTATGAAAAATGTTGATATTCTTGTTTTAGCACACAATCAACCCAGTTGGGTTCAGGCCAAAAATTCTGACCACCTTTCTGTGTCTAATGTCTAATGGTCTGTTAGACATTCTTATGCTGTATCTTATTTTATGTTCTGTATTTTATACCCTTTTAATTCTCTCTGTGAATTAATCTGGATACTTTTTATTCACCTCTTCTGGTTTACTAGTCCACTGTTTTGCTGATTCTAGATAGTTCCTCAATCCATCTATCTAATTCTCAATTTCAGTCTTAACTTCCCTCCTCCCCTCAGTTCTAGGAGTTTTATTGAAGTCTTCTGTATGGGTTCCAGCTCTCTGTTAAAATTACTTGTTATTGTTTGAACTTTTATTTTATTTTTTAAATTAATTTATTTTATTTAATTAATTGTTTTTTAAGCCCCCTGCATGGGGGCTTTTCTCTGGTTGTGGTGAGCAGGGTCTACTCTTCGTTGCAGTGCGTGGGCTTCTCACTGTGGTGGCTTCTCTTGTTGTGGAGCATGGGCTCTAGGCGTGCGGGCTTCAGTAGTTGTGGCACACAGGCTCAGTGGTTGTGGCTCACGGGCTGTAGAACGCAGGCTCAGTAGTTGTGGCACACGGGCTTAGTTGCTCTGCGACAAGTGGGATCTTCCCGGACCAGGGCTCGAACCCATGTCCCCTGCATTGGCAGGCGGATTCTTAACCACTGTGCCGCCAGGGAAGCCCTGAACTTTTAAATTTCAGTTATTTTGCAGTCCTCAGATAAATCAAAACTCTAAATTACTTGTGGGTCTATTTCTATTTCTGTTGATTTGCTTACTGGGTTTTTGTTTGTTTTGTAACTTTTAGACTTGATGCTACATATAATAGATGAAAATTTGTAGAGACCCTGAATGAAATTATGTTCCTCCAAGGAGGGTTGAGTTTTCTTTTGGCTTGCAAATAGAGTACCTATGACTCACTTTGATCCTGTCAAGAGTTGGTTTTAGACTACTGGGGTGCTCTGTTTCAGTTCTGCCCTTGCTTGTGGAGTGTAGTCCTTATTCCCAAGGTAAGGGGAAGAACAAAAGAAGAGCTCCTCTTTCAATTGTGAAGGATATTTTCACTGATTGTAGAATTCAGTGTGAACCATTTTTTCTTTTCAGCATTTTAAAGATGCTGCTCCACTGTCTTCTGGCTTCCATTATTGCTAGTGAAAAGTCAATTGTAATGCATATTCTTGCTCCTCTATATTTAATGTATCTTTTCCCTCTGGCTGCTTTAGAGATGTTTCTCCCCCTTTTTGATTTTAAACTGTTTGATCAAGATGTATATACGTGTGATATGCTTTTTTTTTTTTTTTTTTGAGGTACGCGGGCCTCTCACTGTTGTGGCCTCTCCTGTTGCAGAGCACAGGCTCCGGACGCGCAGGCTCAACAGCCATGGCTCACGGGCCCAGCTGCTCCGCGGCATGTGGGATCTTCCCGGACCGGGGCACGAACCCATGTCCCCTGCATCGGCAGGCGGACTCTCAACCACTGTGCCACCAGGGAAGCCCTTGCTTTGTATTTATTTTGCTTGGCGTTTTCTGACCATCTTGGGTCTGTAAATTGATGTGTTCTATCATATTGGACAAATTTGGTGCAGTATATCTTCAAATATTTTTGTCACATTTTTCTCTCCTTTCTTTCTGGAACTTCACTTGCACATGTATTTAAACTTCTTGGTCTTGTCCTGCAGATATCTGATGTTACATTTCTTTAATTGTCAATATCTTTTCTTTCTGTTTTTCAGATTATATAACTTCTATCTTTAAGTTTATTGTCCCTTTCTCCTGCCAATTCCGTTCCATTCTTATGCCCATTCAGTGAATTTTTCATTTCAGATATTGTACTTTTGGTTCTAGATTTTCATTTGTTTCTAATGGCTTTCATTTCTCCACTGAGATTCTCCATTAGTTGTTCATTGTGACCTTTAAATACTTGAACATAGTTATAAGAGTTATGCTAAAATTTATTTCCTGCTAGTTCCTCCAACTGAGCCTTCTCAAAGTCATTTTCTTTCGACTGCTTTCTCTTAAGTATGGATCACATTTTTTCTGGTTTTTCACTTGCCTATTAATTTTTTATTGTATGCTTGACATTGTAAATGATACAATGTTATCTTCCTTCAATGGGTGTTGGTTTTATCCTTGTAAATTCCCCTTGGCCTGTCTGATTTGTTTTTATTCTTTGTTACTGCATGTGATATGAGGAAACAAAATTTTGAATTTTGTTCTAAGACATGCTTTTTATACTAAGGTATGACCCTTAAAGGATGCCTTTCTGGCATCTCAGATGAATGCCTGAAGTGCTTAATAAGGTCTCTCTACCCCACTGAGCTGGAACTCCAATGTCTCTCAACGCTGCATGACATGCAGAAAGCAATTTCTGCTAGGCATTAGAGTCTTCTCATGGCTATATTCAGCCCAGCTCTTGACCAAGGACACATGGTGAATCACCATGTAGACTTTTGGGACCCTCTCTTTCACAGCTACCTATTTTCAGATATTCTACCCTGCCAATTTCAGCTGCTTCAGCAGCCCAGACCTCTACTCCCTCTATCCTTAACTAAGACTACTGCTCTGTTTCCACTTTCTTGAACCCCCAAAAAAGTGTCCTTCAGCAGAAAACTCAGGACAGTTATGGGATAGTTGTGGAGCACACCTCAGGTGTTTTCCTTCTGTCAAAGATCATAGCTGTGTGCTGTCTATTACCCAATGCCTGAAAAGATTTGCCTTATCATTTTGTCCAGTCTTATATTTTTTTTCAGTAGGAGAACAAGTCATGTACCTATTACTTTCTCATGGCTGGAAGCAAGTCTTTGGTGCACATTAATTTAAATGCACACTGAGATTTAAATCATTGATATTAGAACTTTTTATAAAATCAATTTTTTTTTTTTTTTTTGCGTTATGCGGACCTGTCATTGTTGTGGCCTCTCCTGTTGCAGAGCACAGGCTCCGGACGCACAGGCTCAGCGGCCATGGCTCACAGGCCTAGCCGCTCCGCGGCATGTGGGATCTTTCCGGACCGGGGCACAAACCCGTGTCCCCTGCATCGGCAGGCAGACTCTCAACCACTGTGCCACCAGGGAAGCCCTCATAAAATCAATTTTTGACAAAGATTAGCTAAGAGTGTGCTTAATAAAAATTTTAGGAGTGACTAAAGGGGAAAGCGGTTAATGCCTTTAAGGGCATTGAAAACACACTTCAAATTTCAAACTTAATCTATATTATTATGTATATGATGCTCTTAGTTGGATAGACTTAGCAAGTAAAAAAGTTTTAATGATATATATTGTTTTTATTTGATATATTACCTCTGTTGTTATATATATGATACTACTAGATTTAGAAAGTTATATATATATATATTTTTTTCTTTCCCATTGTTGACCTTTTGTTAATACACAATGTTCTTTCTTAAGGTCATTGATTCTAAGTTGGAAATACTAGACCTTTGAATCACTGGTTAGTGAGTAGCTAAATTAAGAGTCACTGCGTTAGGAAGAAACCAGTTCAGACTGAAACACATATGACTATTTGGTTGAAGAAGTAACTGTCCATTTTTAAAGGGTGGAGATGGTTTGGTAGTAAATTAGTTCTCTCTCTGCCCTGGGAGATTAGACAAACAATGGATCTAACTAAGAAAATAGACTGACTCATTTGGCTACAATGCTATACTAAAGTTACAAGCAAACTAACATTAATATCCAGAAAGAGAATTGGGTTCTGTATACTGTAAATGAATTTTACAGTCAATTCAATGAGAATTCTCACTGAAGAAACCAAAAATCAGATATTGAATTCATAGATCTAAAGGCACTCTGAACCCTGTCTTTCCTAATTCATCATCTGCTATAGCAAGGCTATAGTCATGTGCAATTTACTTAAATATTTATCAACTCTTCCTTAGGATGGTAGTTTTTATTGGAGAAGCAAGGTTTGTAATAACTTTCTTTCCTCTTAATTTTCTTGAGCATTTCCCAACTTCTTCTAGTAGTGAACACTCTATCTGCAAAGTGCACAGGTACAGATGAGGAGGAAGAAAAGTCAGACTTGTTGGGCAGGAAGCGAAGTTGTACAGGTCTAATAGTAGGTCATAAGTGAATAGGGGTGGAGAATGTGAGAGAAATGGAATCACAGATCTGGAAGGGACAAGTCACGTGGTCCAGACTGCCTCTAGACAGGTCGGGAAGGAGTGTTTGGGTGGACCTTTTTCACATCTGGATTTAGTTTCTCTTGAACTTTTTCAGCAGTTGCCATTCACCAAGGCTGATTTCTTCTCTGCAAGTCATGAGGTACTTCTCCTGCCCCAGGATAAAGCCCTTTGGAGTGGATTTAATTAGTTTTGGGGATGGTCCTGTTCTTATTCCAGGAGGTCTGTTTCAGGTTTAGGTCATTCCATTGGCCTCATCAACAACTGAAGGGCAGATCTCCTGGCCACTCAATAATTCCCTGGGCGGAGAGGAAAGGCCTCTAAGCTGATAGTCATACTCCATGTATTTCTAACTCCCCTCAGCTGGAAGAACATGATGTGCTGAGGTGGGTGGAGCTTTGAGTTGAGCTTTTTAGGTAGTTTCAGGTCTCACTGTCCATGAGAGAAGCATACAGCTGCCTACCTTTCCCAACATACACATCCACATCCCTACATTATTCACTGGTAGAAGTGGAGAGACTGTGGACGAAGGAGGATGGAAGTGAATTTTAACTTATTCTTCTGCTTCACCCAGGGAAGAGGTTTATGAGCATAAGCACAGAGGTTAATGAGATATTTCTTGCTCTTTGATGCCCATCACATCACTCGCCCCGTCTCCCCCAACCTCCTATTCCCACACACACACACACACACGAGCTTGTGCACGCACTGTGAGCAGAAATACAACCCCCACCTCCCCTGCCCCTCCCTCCCTCCCGGCACAGACCGATCAGAACTTCCCCTGGGTCGCGGCCCAGCGATATGGAGCGGCCCTGGCGCGGAGCCCTGCTCTTCCCGAGTCGTGGGTGGCGCGGTACTTGTTTCCCTCCCCTCCCTTTCCGGACCCAAACGGGGATGTATCTGGGTCAGCCTGGGAGGGGCCGGACCTGCCAGGGACCAGCGGGGGAAGGGGCGGAAGGGGGTGGCGATGACAGCATTTTTCAGGTTTTTGGCATTTCTGAGATTCGCCCCGTCCAGCTTCTCACCGCGCTCGCGCCTAGCGAGGGCTGATGCTCCGGCCAGTCTCGGCTCTAGGAGGGGGTGGGGGGAGAGCCGGTCTTTCCTATCTGGACGGCCACCCCTTCACGCCCTGCGAACAATGCAGCGCCCACCCCACCCCCAACACGCACACACATTCCCCATTCCCCAAGGCACGCTCCGCGGGCGGGCGGCGGGTTCCTCCGCCCCAGGAAAAGAGCAATGGAACAGTTCACGGCCGCAGCGAGTTCCTGGTCTTCCTTCCTTTCCGGTGATAAACGGCGGGGCTACAAGCCAGTTGCTGCTCAAGATGCTCCACCCGCGGGCTCAAGCCTGTCTCTCTTGGCCCTGCGGGGGCCCAGATCAGGACCGATAGTCCCTTGACCTCCGCAAGGAGCAAAAGCTGAGCGCCAGGGCGGCAAGAGGCGCGACCGGTGCTGGGGCGCAGACCCTCGGCGGGCTCCTGCTGCCTCAGTTCCTCGCTGCATGATCTTTTGCGCTCTACAGCGCCGTGGAGGAGCTGGGTGTGCGTAAACACCGCATCTTCCCCAGACGTTTTGGCCGAGGACGCCTGGGTGAGGTCCGGAGGGTCAGGGACCTTCCCGTTTCCCCTCCCTTGGAGCTCTATATATAAGCCCAGCACCGTGGAATCAAGGCCACAGGTCTTCACTTCCCTGAGGCCTGAACCCTCCCTCTCCAACCTTGCCCTGCTTAGCTCCAGATTTACGAGGGCTTGCTCCTCCTTTCGGTATTAGGAAGAGAAGCGGAGGGATGAGTTGAAAATCATCTCTGGATTCTTGCCTCCTGTACACAGCTGTATCCCTATCCTCTCCCTCCTTTCCCCACATTGCCCGCTCGGTGACTTATGTTTGCCGGAGGGTAGCCTCGCCTATCCGGAGCGCTCGGTCCTGTGGCGGGGCACCCACTGATGCTCTTTGGCCCGGAGCTTCCCGAAAGGTGCCTGCCTCCGCGGGTGCTCGAGGCCACGCAGAGGTGCTTCTCCCTCCCCGCATCACCTCACCCACAGACCTCTCTTGCCATCATTTCACCCACCCTTATATAAAACCGCGCGACCCACCCCCCCGCCATCCTACCCGGCGCAGCGCCCCCTCCCTTGGCTGCGCCTGGGCGGGCGGGCGGGGAGCTGAAGGGACCGGGGCGCGCGGGAGGCGCGCAGAGCTCTCCGGCAGCCCGCGCTCGCCGCGCCTGGGGAATTGGCTGTGGGCGAGGCGGCCCCGGCTGGCCTTTATCGCTCGCCCCGCTGGTCGCTTGAAACTTTATCAGCGAGTCTCGCCACTCGCCGCAGACGCGAGCGGGGGGCGGGGGCGCGGCAAGGCGCCGGCGGCCGTGACGAGGCGCTCCCGGCGCTGAGCGCTTCTGCTCCGGGCACGCATGGCGCCCGCACACGGAGTCTGACCTGATGCGGACGCAAGGGGGTTAATATGAACGCCTGTCTCGGTGGAATCTGGCTCTGGCTCCCTCTGCTCTTGACCTGGCTCAGCCCTGAGGTCAGCTCTTCATGGTGGTAAGTGCACGCGCACGGGCGCCGGGGTATTTTGGGGATGGGAGTGGAGCCCGCAGGGGCCACATAGACGCTTCCCGGCGGCGCTTCCCCGCGGCCGCGGCAGTCACGGCTTCCGACCCGAACCCAAGCTGCTGCCCTCTCCTATTGCCCCTTGGATTCTCCTCGGAAGCCCATTCCAGCTTCGACAACTTCAACACCCCCCCGCGCCCCCCCCATTCCCCCTCAACTGAGAGCTCGGATGTTCGGTGTATTTGGATCCAGCTGAGCGACAGCAAAATCGGGATCTTTGAGACAAGCGCTAGCCGGGTCTCTAGCTCTACTAGCACAGACGGGTGTGTGCGCGCGCGCGCGCGCGTGTGTGTGTGTGTGTGTGGGTGGGTGGGTGGGTGGGTGAACTTAGCTCCAAAACTACTATCATCCCCCCATGCTCCCCTCCCCCCAAAAAACCCTCAAGATAAAAACCGACGGGGCAATTCAGGCGGGCAAGAGCGGTAGAACCCGAAGCGTGTGATTTTGCCTTCTTTCCCGTCCTTCCACATTCCTAGTGCTTCACCCCAGTGGGGCGGAAGAACATTTTGCTGCCTCCAGGTAGAGACTACCGCCTTAATGCGAAGCTCCAGAGGCCGGGAGCTCTAAGATGTCAGTTCGAAACCACAGTCACCCCAAAGAGTAAATTTGCTGCTGTCCTTTATACGTGGATCTTCGATTTATTCTGCATAGTGAAGGAACGTTGAAACGTAACAGGTCTTAGCATCCTTAAAGGTTCCAAAGGGAGAGGCTCTCCCCACCCAGAAACTCATCTCCATCTCCTTCATCTTGAGAAGAGAGAGAGTTGAGAGCTCTTTAGCGTTCTTGCACCTAAAAACTTCCGAACTGATACTTAAAACACTGATTCAGAAAGACCTGTTATCTGTTATGATGTGCTGTTTTTTAAAAGAATCTGGCAAAAGTAAGGCGTCGCAGCCAAATGAGAGACTGGAGCAGGGAACTTTAGGAAGACACGAGCTCTTCAAAGGAGCAAAGCAAAGAAAGCATGGATGGGAAGAGGGGTTCAATTCCTTCCTAAGCCACTTTGAACAGAAAGGCGTTTAGCCTTGACATTACTGACATAGGATCAAAGATTGATTTATCAGAGTGACCGTTTTTCAATAAAATGACTATTTCTGTCTCCATGGGTGTATAAACATTATTTATTGCCCAGGCTTTTTGTCACATTGTCTCTCAGCTGCCACTTAAATATATTTTTGGGGAGTCACAGCTGTAATGATTTTATGATCATATAAAATAATGAAAATACAAGAAAAAGACATTCTCCTTGTTTGATCGCTTCAAAAGACACCTATGGCAGCTTGGGTTATATAAAAGGTACCTTTCTAAACATTTCACAACTAATAGAGAACATCTGGGTAGAGATGATGATGTAATTTTTTGTTAAAGTTTCTTCTCAAAAGTACTTTATGGAGCTATAACACTGTTTGATTCTTCCAAACATTTAGTGTCCTTAATAACAATAGAAAGATTTTTTCCCAAAGGTTCTCTATAAAAGCCAAAAAGAGCTGGAAAATGGAAATATTTAACAGATTCTTTAGTAGGAAAAGAAAGGCATGCCTGTGCAGAGAGGATAACATCAGATACCGGCAGGTGTTGATTAGACAGATACAGACAGTTTAAGACACTTAAACATTAGATCAAATAAATGGCAGTGAGGAGCTTCTAAAGGTCGGCTTCCTCCAAAGCCAAGTCCAGACACATTGTGTACTGAGATCAGAGTCTTCTTGGAAGAAGTCTTCCAAAAACATGTTGCCCCTTCCCGCCTCAACCCATTCCCCAACTGCAGACCTTGCCTCTCCCACCCTGCCCAGAGCATCATCTGGTGGCCTCGGCTTCACATCCAAGAAACAGTCAGCACTCCGTTTTGGGGTGGCTTCTACCAGACCACTCACCATGCCTGCTGTGCCGCTTCTCCAGTGAACTAAAGTTAAATAACCTTTGCCTTCTAATATCCCCCAAAAGATAGGAATTCATATTTGAAATGCTGCTTTGAACTCTTCCCTCTCCCGGGAAACACCACGTGAGGCCTCGCTGTTCTGTGCTCTCCCCCGTGTTGGTCCTTCCCAGGTACATGAGAGCTACAGGTGGCTCCTCCAGGGTGATGTGTGACAATGTGCCAGGCCTGGTGAGCCGCCAGCGGCAGCTGTGCCACCGACACCCGGACGTGATGCGTGCCATCGGCCTGGGCGTGGCCGAGTGGACGGCAGAGTGCCAGCACCAGTTCCGCCAGCACCGCTGGAACTGCAACACCCTGGACAGGGATCACAGCCTCTTCGGCAGGGTCCTGCTTCGAAGTAAGTCTCCCGCCTTCACGCAGCTCATGGGCTCTACCCTCATATACACACACCCTTATTTGGTCTTCAAAGTCCCTGCTCATCTTGTCTTGCATGCTATGCAGTCAGAAGCTTGTTCTGTTGGGTGCCATTTGTCCCGTCGAGACAAGGACTCGAGAAATCAAGAAACTTGTCTGTCTCAAGTTTGGGAGGAGGATGTAGTGCCCCAGGCTGGTGTCTTTTTTATTCTTGGCTCTGTCCATCCACGTCAAGTCACAACCCTGCCTGTCCCTCCAGGTTCAGATTTTGTCTCTAGAAGAAAGGACGCAGCAGCCACAGAGCGCTTTTGACTTTTTAACTCTTCTTTCTGGGACTTGAAACTTCCAGAAGGAAATGAGCAGAAGATTGGGATAGAATGCCCAAATCTTTTATTGGCCATAGATGGTCATTATTACAATAACAAGTCAGTGTTATTAAGAAGCAGAGACAAATCTCTGCTCAACACCTCTGACCTCCCATTCGGCTACTCGGCTTCGGGTCACTCTGTTTCTAAATTAAGCATTTTTTTCGGTAAACTGTAAATTCTGTAAGGCAGGAACTCATCTGCTTTCCCTGCACCTTACTTGGTACCTTGTGTGTTGTAGGCATCACTCATTCATTGAATGGTTGAATGAATGGATGGATGAACTTGTAGTGAGTGCCTATTCTCCAGGTACATTTTAAGCAGAAGGATATTTATGGAGGGTAGGGGTGGGAACCATGAATACACAGAGGTAGACCTTGGATATATTGCAGGTTTGGTTCCAGATCACCACAATAAAGCAAGTCACACGAATTTTTTGGGTTTCCCAATGCATATAAAAGTTATGTTTATACTACGCTGTAGTCTATTAACTGTTGAAAAAACAATGTACATACCTTAATTTTAAAATACTTTATTGCTAAAAAATGGTAACCAGCATTTGACAATGCAGGTTGCCACAAAGCTTCAGTTTGTAAAAAACAATATCTGTGAAGCGCAATAAAGTGCAATAAAATGGGGTACGCCTGTGGTTTCTTCCTTTCTCTTTTTTAGAAAGCACATTGAACATTATCTAACTACATAATAAACTTCTTAAAAGTTCTGAATGTGGAAAGTAGCTTACTAACTTGTACACAATCAGAGAAAATTAACTGAAAATCAGATCTTATTTTCAAAACATCCCCATCCCTTAACCTGGTCTTAGCAGCATTCTCCAAGAAGTAGCACATCCCATTTGCTACTGGGAAATCTTACTGAAAACACAACAGTTTATGTGCGAACCCCAGAAACAGGAAACTTTCCACTTGTTTTTGCCCACCTCCCCCTCCCAATCCTAAGAAAATCATTCGGGCTGTGCACTTGGTAATGCTTAACGGAGCGTGTTTCTATCAGGTAATCATCACAGCCCTAGGGTTTTATGAGGCCAAATGCATAACTGAATGTCTCTAAAATCCCCCAAGGGCGTAGTACTCTCACTCTTAGTGTACCCCTAAAGTTAATTTACTGTGATATTCTGCAATTTTATTCTCTGGTTTAAGAATATTCTTCCGCATTCCTTTTGGAGTTTTGATATGACATCACAACATTTTTGAAAGGATAATAATAAATTTCAACTACATGGAATTTTAAGACTTCACCTAGATCAACTCACCAGTGAATCAATTAAAGTGCTGGACCTTATCAAAGAGAGTTTGCAAATATCTGGCACAATAAATCTTTGCATATATTAGGTACAGGCTCTTGGTGTTAAAGATGTATCAGGATTTTTCCTTTACAAAGGTCTCAACCATTTTCCAATGATTACAAATTAAGTGTACTTCTCATTTATAAAATGATCACCTATAGAGTCTGTCTATGAAAATCCATTAAGATGTCTCCATATTGAAAAAAAAAAAAACCTTTCCATAACAAGTCAAAGGAAGCAAGTTTGACACTGATTCTAGAGAGTGTATATGCCAAAGCTGGAGGTTCATTCAACTTAATCTTGGCAATGTTTGTTTCTTCAGAGCTGTAGAATGGCTGAGAGGGAAAAGGTTATAAATAGAGAAAGCAGAACAAGTTTGACTTAGGCTAAGCCTTCAGGTAAATTAGAGATTATAACTGTACTCCCTTCAGATTTCTTTCAGATGAAGCTGAACGCTTTGCCAAAGTACTCAAAACTTAAAACACTCATGCTACACAGTTTCTTTCCAATCTTCACAGAAGGCCAGATTTCTTCCTGGACATTTACGTAAACTCCTGTGACTGTCAGTGATGATTTTGTGTTGGTTATGGGAAGGCTGAATTTGGCCTAAGGTAGCTTATCCTGGAAATAATCACGAAATTCCAATGAAGCTATCCAAAGAGTTTTACAATTAATTGCTTGGAGGGAAATTCACATCTTAGAGTTGTAAAGAACTCCTCCTTCGGAAACCTAAATGTCCTCATAGATAAATAGGAAAGCCAAAGGGCAGTACCACATATAAGAAGAACATAAAAGTTACTAACATATCCTGTGGTCATAGAGAAATGGAGAACATCTGCCTCTTTTGCTTCAGAGACCAAGAGTAAGGCAGACCGATTTTTAGGAACTTTCGTAATTTGCTCATTCAAACGACTATCACCAGACACGGGCAGAGAAATGTAAAGACAGAACTAGTAAACTCAAAAATAATCCTGCAAGAATTTGCATATACTTTCAGAATTCTAGAATAAGCCTAAACAAAAAGGTGATTAGATTTCATCCTTGTTAAAAAAAAAGGCAAGCATTTAAAAAAAAAAGAGTTGAACAACCCGTAACCTTCCAGAAAGCCTAGCTTCTAGTGTTCTGCCTTCCCAGCTGCCTGTCCCACCCTATACACTTAGTAAACATTGCTTGACTTATCTCAAACCAAAAATTAGAGAAACTTCAATAGTAACACATCAGGAAGTCTAAATATCACCATTTAGATTTGGATTTTGTTTCATATTGCAATGGCTTTAAAAAGAATCAGTTTTTCTAAGAAGAGGCCCGAGATCAAAATTTGTTTTGTTCCAAAGCCAACTCTTGAAATGTGCTACTATTTTGCACATAGCATTTTAGTGATTCATCTAAGACACTTAACTGAAAACATCTTAAGGCCGTATCTACATGATATACCAAAACATCTGGAGGTAAAATGAAAAGATATTCCATGTGCTAATTTTTTATTTAAATAAATAAATAAATATCTAGCTATTTAGTAATGCGTTTGAATAATAAATGACAAATATTTAGAAAGGCGATGGCTTTGCTTTGGAAATTATTTCTGAAATGTAGCAGATTTTTAAGTGATTTTTTTTTTTTTTTCTTTCAGCCAACAAGTCAATGTAGTTGTTTGCAAGTTAGGCCGGGATGCATTCTGTGCCTAGACAATTTATTCCTCTACTAACCTTCAAAATACTGTCTGGTCACTGACATTCTATCATCTGCATCTTCCATAGCTTTCCCCTAAAAGATCACCTCATAAAGTTTCTCTTCTTTCTCCTTAAGAAATAAGACTAGTGCAAAATCTATTACGCATTCAGGAATTTTCCCCCATATGATATCTCTAAATGTGGGGACTGAACTCCAAATCCAAAACCAGGCTTTAGCAGATCAATGGGATGACTGTGGACAAGGTATTTTCCTACATGGTAAAATGGGTAAAATAAAAATTTTATTTATCTGAAAGCCACTAGCAGAGATTAAGCCACATTTGCATCTATTAGTCACCATCTTTTACAAAACATAGCAATTCCTCTTAGAAAATCATCTGTGATCCTTATAACATAATCTGGAATTCTAAAACAGCTCCCACAACCGTCACATCTCTCTCTGGAGAGCACTACCTGCTACCTATGGCAAATATTCATATAACTGATTTTACCTAACTTCAAGGCATGATTGATTTTTTTTTGGATGGTTAGAGGTTTCGGGGAAGATATTTTTTGAAGGCTGAGGCAAGTGTCATTTAATATGGTATAGATACATTTTCCTGATTTTTAATAATGAGACTAGCAGAGCAGATATTGCAAGGGACGTATAATAAATTTTAGCACTGAATGACAAACGGAAACAAGCAGGGCTTTGACGCGAAAGGGTGGTTTGTTCTCCCAGCTGTGTGGTTCAAAAAGTCACACTCGTCTTGACATAGTGAATCACCAAATGGCTCTCCATTTGCTGCCTTGCACTGGCATTAGCTTGTTCGGCTTCTATTTTGATGGTGAATATATTTGCTGCAACAACCATTAGTAAAGAGCCATGCTAATAACAGTGAAATACAGCTTCACTTGAAAAATGAGGTGCACACAGACCCTTAAGAGTCTTATATCTGTCACTATACCACAACACCGTGTTATGAGTTACTACAGATTATTAAAATAATTTAATGTCGTTATCGCACTGAAATATGTACCCTTCAGCCTGGAAGTGAACGTAGCCTGTGCTCTAATAAAGAACAATTCTAAGAAAGCACCCCAAAGGGTTCTTGCCCAGGTCTAATTATAGGCGGTAAATTTGTTTCCTTCCAGAAAAAAACCAAAGAAAAGCTTTTCGCTGTCTTTTACCCAATACCAGTGATTAGTGCAGGTGTTCCAGAAGAAAGTAAATTCACCTTAATAGTTAGACGTCGTATGTAACTCAAGGATATTGCATAGTGCCTTCAATAATCCCGCCGTTACTTGTGAAAGCTGATGCCAAGCCGAAGCTCTCCAGGGTTAACCAGAGGTGCTGGTTACTGCTGTGAACTGTCTTCCCACCTCAACCCCTAGATTACTTCGAATTCAGCATCTCAGTAGCAATCATTTACACACATACAAGTGTCCTCAATAATGCCTGGAGGTCTGGAAGGTTTTTCCAGTGAGAGCTGTAGTAGCACGAATACCCAGAAATGTTATGGAATGATAGAATTGTAGAATTCAGACTGTATGCTGCAGAGGAGGAAACCAAGGTCTAGAGATGTCCTGCTCCTCTCTTCTGGGACATGTGGGATTCTAGGTTAAAGCAAGAACGTGTATGAGACTTTGGATGAAGCCAGGAACTGGGCAGGGCAGGCTTTTGCTGTATTTTCTTTTATACTCTATTTACTTTAAGGATAGTTGTCCTACAGTTATCCAAATTGATAAAAGCTTGTATTAAGCGCGACAATTCATATTCAAGAGCCAGCCTTGGCTCTGGGAAAGAATTCTCCGAGGATACTTTGTCTAGTGGCAAAGTATGTCAGAGGCAGAACAAGTATTAAACAGCCATCGTGTAAAAGTTATTCAGAACGAGCAATGCCAGACTACTTTTAAGAAAAGCATTTTTGTTACAGGTAGCCGGGAATCTGCCTTTGTTTACGCCATCTCCTCAGCTGGAGTTGTATTTGCCATCACCAGGGCCTGTAGCCAAGGAGAATTAAAATCCTGTTCCTGTGACCCAAAGAAGAAGGGAACCGCCAAGGATAGCAAGGGCACTTTCGACTGGGGTGGCTGCAGTGATAACATTGACTATGGGATCAAGTTTGCCCGAGCCTTTGTGGATGCCAAGGAAAGGAAAGGAAAGGATGCCAGAGCCCTGATGAATCTTCACAACAACAGAGCCGGCAGGAAGGTATGGACTGCAACAGTGCTCGTTTTGTAGACTGCATGGCCTTATAAATCACTTAAGGCAAGCTTATCTTAAGCCTTCCTAGAGTGCTAAAATGCTATCATCACAACTTCCCACTGTCCCCCAGCCCAGAGCTGTTTGTTCTAAAGAATACCACCAGCTGGGCTGAAATACCCCCACCTGCACTCTACCTTCCCTCCCACAGCTAAGCTCAAGGAGTCCACCCACTGCTTTTGGCATTGGGTACAGTCAGGTGCCTATGGTCTCTCTGGATACTGTATCATCTAGTCAGAAGATAGCATCTGTGGTTGAGGATAGGGCTGCATCCCACATACCAGTAGGACACTGAATGCTTGTATCTAAGGGGTATCAAGTCCCAGAACATCTTCTCTCAAACTTATCATGAAAGCAGCTCACCAGGCATGGCTTGTTCGCTTCTTCTAGATTCAGGGAAGCTCTTTTCAGAACCAGAAGCTGCTTTCACTCTTAAAAGCCCCACCTTGGGCTTTTAAGGGGTTTCTGGTACTGGATGAGTAAGTGGACTAGGGGAAGACGTGCCCCAAAGAGGCACACTGGCCCCTTAACCTCTAGTCCTGACTGAGCTCTTGGGCTGTGGGTACCTAGTCAATATTCATTCCCTAACTCCCATTTGTTAGATGAGGAAAATAGACCCTCCTGTGCTCGAGGTCACATGGAGAATCAGAAGAAAAGCCAGGACTAGAATTCAGGTTTCAACTCCCAGCCCCGGGGTGGTTTCGCCTAGGATTAAACCATTTCAATGCCAGTGTTCAGATCCACTGATGAGCCATGTCTTTGGGCATGGTGGCTTGACCAGAATAACTAGAGAATCTCAATAGAGAGAGAATAGAGAATAGAGAATCTTGAACCAGAATAACTAGAGAATCTGCTGCACATTAGGCCTTTGTGTAAGAAGCATAAACTGGTTGGCTAATCAAACATTCAGTCAGAACCATTTTAAAATAATCTAACTGCCAATGAGAAGAGATAACTATAATTTGTCTTTTATCAACACAAAATAAATATGTGCTTGACATTAATATATAAAGAAAGATCAGCATAAAATTGAAAAGTCCCCAGGGGGGCTTTAACAGGAAAAAAGAATAGAAAAGAATGCAGATCTGTTTGGATGAAAACCCTTTTACTAGGCTCACAGAGGGAACAGATCTCATTTAAAGGAATTTGGAAGGAAAGAAGTCTTGCTTAGCACATGGAATAAGATGAGTGTGACCTGAGCAGTTTACAAATAGTACCTTTCTTGAACTTGGAAAATCAACATTCCTAATTTTCACAAATTTATGAACTTATAGTGACTACTGCCAAGAATATAGACCACGGTTGTGCAATCCTACAACTGTGGTAATTACTGTTTGTGCAATGGTTTAGATAAGGAAAAATTTACATTGACCTTTGTTTTGACATTGATACCATATGTATAGGTTATAAAGTGTGGTGTCTTTGATAGGAGAATGCTGCTTAATTATTCAAGCACAGTATATAGTTGGATCTCCCAGACTCTCTGTACGGATAAGAGCATATGGTCATACACCGCATCCAAAATAACGTTGACTCATCAAAATAAATGTTAATTTTGCTTAATAGATCATTAGATATTGAATGTTTCTACTCTTCAAGACAATAGATCTTAGCCATTATATTGTAGGCTCTCAATAAACATGATTTTTAACGTAAATTACATGATTCCTCACTGTGTAGAGGTGAACAGCTGTCAGGCCTCAGATATTCTCCTGCCTACTCTGCAAAACTTAGGAGGCTACTTTTGATTGGAATAAAAGTGCACACACTGACTTTTTAAAATGTGGCTTTAATTAATGGTGGGTGGGCAGACTTTTTCAAGGAGATGCATGATGTCAGTGAATATGAACTTTAATGAGAGTAAATGTATTGAGATAAACATGCGTCTCTAATTCTCTTCTTGCGGTCATTAGACCCCCAGTCTCTACTCCCCCTTCGTACCAGCAGAAGGTCTGTGGAATCAAAATGAGAACAGGCTGGGCTCGAGTCTGAAGGCAGCCCTCCCGAGCTACGCCTCCGACTGGCCTAGCTCTACAAAACCCCAGCCTCCAAGGCCGAGAGCCACATCAGTTCATTTTTTTTTCTTCTTTGTGCTTTTCAGTATTTCCCAAATTGTCCACTACGAACATCTTCTACTTTTTAAAATGGGGGGATGGGGTGGGGTGGGGAGCAAGGGGCAGGACCAATACATTTGAAAAGAAAAGCCATCTATTCCAGGATTGTTCTGCTTAGCCAACACTACAAATCAGAATTCAACACTGCCATTCACAACAGGCCTTAACTTTCCCCTAATATTTGAGCAGTTTAATTCTTTTATTATAGCAGCTGGTTAGAGCACCCTCATGTGTCTCTGTACTGTAATATCATTTTAGATCTTCTATGCTGTTATATCACTTTATTTTAATCACAGCTTCAACAGAATTGGTAATGACGCTTCTTTCCTTCATGTTTTCTTGGAACTCATCTTAAGTCTAGTTTTCTGCCTCCAAATAGGACTATTAATAAGTCTTGAAAAGATAAATCTACCTTGTTCAAAACAAACATTTTATCGAAAAAGACAGCCCATAGCTTCTCTTAGCAGTTCTTTTTAGATCTAAAGAAGCCATGTTATGAAAACTTCTAAATTATATTTTAAGGTAGGTTAAGGTAAATTTCAGGTGAAAGTTACTTGGTTGATAGTCACCATTTGCTTCCTTTCAGGATCTTGAAAACAGCTTTAAATTAGTCCACTCTTTCTACATGAAATGATCACAACTTCTTTTACCTTTCCTAAGAGAATCTATCTCAAAATATTCCATGTACCCAATCAAATACTGCCCTTCAATCAAGACATTTCCATAATAAGAATAAGAGGAATTCCATAAAAATACTTTTCCCAAAAGTATTTCTTACCATAGTGAAGATGGAACAAGGGATGTGAAGCGAGACCTACCTTCGTTTTAACCCTGCAATACCAGTGGCTTAGATCGCTGAATTCAGGCTCTTTCAGATGTAAAGGGGGTTACGTAGTGCTATGGAAAGACAAGGGTAAAGTGAATAGCACAGAACCTGGCAAGTAGTAGGTGCCCAGTAAAAGCTAGTCCCCCCTTCCCCCTTTAGTGACGTGAAGGTTATCTGTAACTCAGGGTACAGAATCAGGCACAAATCCAGTTTGAACTAGTACTTAGGATTCAATCTGATCTCTCCACATACCCACAGACTCATCTTCGGTACAGTCTAACATACTAAGAAAAAATAGGCATACGGCATTAGCTAATGTACAAAAGACCATCAAAATCCTTTGTAATTTGATCTTCTAAAAAACCCCTATTGGAATAAAAAACAGTATTAGTATTTCTATTTTTCAGATGACGAAACTGGGCCTCAGAGGGATCAAGTGACTAACGCATAGGGTCATACAGTCGTGAAGTGCTGGGCTTGGGGGCTCAAACCCATTGCTTTCATCTTTTTGTCCTTATCTACCTTTACATGTTGTCTCTGTTGAGAATTTCTGAGAAAGATAAACACACAGCATTTCTGTACTGAAAAAAACAAACAAAAACAGCAGCAGCAGCAAGCAGTCCTTGGAAGGTAGCTTACTGGGGACACTTTTTTCCTCTTTGTGTGTGTCTTTAATTTTACAAGTTTCCTAAACTGAATATGTATTATTTCTTAATAAAAGGGAAAACCTTGTTTAAATACCAAAAACGTAACTTCTAGTCACCATGAACATGCCCAAAGCTTATGTGGTGGATTTCCAAAATTTCAACTCAAGGCACTGCAAGTTCTAGAGCACTGTTCCTATGTGCTACTGGACTAAATTTGGGAAAAGCACTGTTTCTGGTACTGTCATATGTAGAAAAGAATAAGACAAAATCCTGACCACAAGAAACTTTTTGTTTTTTTCGTTTTTTTTTTTTTTTTTTTTGCGGTACGCGGGTCTCTCACTGTTGTGGCCTCTCCCGCTGCGGAGCACAGGCTCCGGATGCGCAGGCTCAGCGGCCATGGCTCACGGGCCTAGCCGCTCCACGGCACGTGGGATCTTCCGGGACCGGGGCACGAACCCGTGTCCCCTGCGTCGGCAGGCGGACTCTCAACCACTGCGCCCCCAGGGAAGCCCAAGAAACTAAATTTTAATCAGGGAGACAAGTGAAATACAATTGCAAGGCAAGCTCTATGCTAGATGGTATAATAGAAAAATCACCCAAAGGGCCAGTTAGTTGAGGAGAGAAAGGTTGTGTCATAAAAGAGCTGGGTGTTGAAGCTGGAGATAAAGGTTTCCTATGGCTGAGATAGGGAAAATGCTTTCCAGGATGAAGGGACTCCAGACAAAGTAAGATATGAGAGTAGAAAGAACATCAAAGTTGAAGAATGACAAGGGTACTAGGGTAGAGCTCATGACTGAGAATTAATAGGAGCTGAGGCTGCAAATTTGAGTCTTGGCCAGATCTGGAGAGCCTCAAATGCCATGCTGAGATATTTGGGTGCTGCTGTGAAGCAATGGGAAGGTATTGAACAATGCAGGAGATGTTAAATACTTAAGTTCCAGTTTTATGTACTGTTAATTTCTCTAGAGTCCACTTTAAAAGAATGACAGATTTCAAAGTTCAAATCTTCTGTAATAGGTTTGAATGAATGACTTTAAAAAATAGACTCACTAGGAAACTTATGAGAAATTTCTACCCCCCTGAATTTTATTTTCAGCCTTACCTATACATATAAGGACTGATACAGACAGTAAGCTTCCTGATGGATAGTAATAAAAAATTAGCATATGGCAACTGTGTTGCTATTTATATTTTTAACATAGTGTTTACATTGTTATTGGCTCATTAGGGGTTCTTAGCTATTGACATCATGTTGACTGAGGCAACATGGAGGCTCGGGCTCTGGACACTGGTTCTAATACTTGAGCATGACCTTGGACAAGTTACCTAACAAGGATTGCTACAGAAAATAAAATATATACACATAAGCACCAGGTTTTAAGCAAGCCTAGGAGGTAGGTATCATTACTATCCATATTTTCCATATGAAGAGACTAAAGTCTATATAATAGGGTGGCCGGAATCAGGAAACAAGTTGAATTTATTTCCTAGCTGAAATTCAAACTTAACTTAGCCTCCTGTATTTTACATTTATATATATTTAGATATCCTGTTTTTTTTTTTTTTTTTTTTTTTTTTTTTGCGCGGTACGCGGGCCTCTCACTGTTGTGGCCTCTCCCGCTGCGGAGCACAGGCTCCGGACGCGCAGGCTCAGCGGCCACGGCTCACGGGCCCAGCCGCTCCATGGCATGTGGGATCTTCCCAGACCGGGGCACGAACCCGTGTCCCCTGCATCGGCAGGTGGACTCTCAACCACTGCGCCACCAGGGAAGCCCATCCTGTATTTTATATGTGAGAAGTTAGGAGGGCAAAGGATCCAGAGTTTCTAGTTCTGTGCTCTGCCCAATCCAGCACCCCTCAAGGTCAGTGCTGTGGAGCGCCGGGCCTGCCCCTGAGCTCGGCCCACTGAGGCGCCAGCACAAAGCAGATACTTCCAAGTTCTGACCACAGGAAATACCTCCGAAGTCAACACAAATGGATATTGTACAAGATGTAAGCATAGCCTTACAGGCAAGTAAATCTTGGGCCTAATAAAGACTTCCAAGAATAGATCCTATGATGCCACTTAAGATAAATAATACATAATGGGTCTGAACCAAGAGAACTGGGTGTGATGAAAAAGAAATCACTCTCGAAAAGTAAGGAATATCAACAGAAAAGAAAGTGATAAAACTGAACTGAATTACAGAGCCAGACTGCTTTAACCTCCTGTATATCCTCATCTTCCTTTCAATAATGTTGAGCATCTTTTCGAAGCACAACTTTCACTTAGTACAGATTTATGTTCTGACTGGCCTTCTCTGTTCATAAAATTAAACGCATTCTGAAAAATTAGATCAGTTCTGCCAGCCTCACCTCTCTCTTGTTGGACCCAAAGATAGAATGTTTCTGATACTGTCAATCTTTTACCATGTATGAATCAAAAACTAACCAGAATTAAAGTCCCAAAGCAGAGAAAACTGTTAACAAAATTGTTACAGTTCCAGGTAAAGTTCTATTATTCATAGAAAATGTTTTTTTAGACTGGCCTCATTAGTCAATAAAAATTATTATATATATGGTTAGTCAACAGTAATGTTCTTGAATTCCACAAGTAAGTTCCACACCTTATATTTCCTAGCTAAGCCCACCCACAGTCACTGTTTTTAAACAATAACAGTGCTCAAGAAATCACAATGTCTTATTTAAGTTAATAAATGATTGCATAAGCAAATCAACTGCACAGTTTGCTAATAAATATTCCTTATTTTCCTAGTTCCAGAGCATGTATGTTTGAAAGATATGTTGGTCTGGTTTTCAGTAACTCTTATTAGAGATGTGGACCTGTCCAAGGGATTTAATTGTTAATAAATGTACTTGGCTTTAAGCCAGCATCTGAAAATTAAATAATATGTGTTTAATGTGTGTTTCCCTCAGGAAAACGGATGTAGGACCAGAAATATGGTAGTTGCTTTGCGGCATACACCCAACTAAAAAGTGAAGTACTAACACTTCTTCAAATGCTCAAGTTAAACTAAATACTTTAGTTGAAACATAGCATATAAAGACCTAAAATAAATTCTAAGCAGGATTTCTAAAGCAAGGTCAGTAGTTAAGTTTGCATAGATTTCACATGGTATAAGGTGGATTGCCCTTTTTCTGATAGGGAGAGAATCAGTATAGCAGGACACAGGGGTCATAAACTTAGCAAAATGCAGGTACCTACCAAAAAAATTCTCATGATCTGCAAAGAAGTCTTATAAAGACACCCTGGCATTGCTTGGGCTCCGTCTCCAAAAAGCCTGAGTTAAGAGACTAAAATTTCACTCTCCTTGGGAGAAGTTTGTCTTATTAAAACTGTCAAAATAATTCTTTGTGGACTAATTTGATGTGCAAACACTAAATATAAAAACTTTTGTAGGACCCATCCACTGAAACCAGAGACCATGAACCCCCCAGGAGTTCATGAGAAAGGCTGGCAGAGTGATTTAAGGTGTCAACCTGGTGTCAGACAGGCTTGGGGTACATCCTGCCTCAGCTACATTGCCTGTGAGACTTAGGGCAACGTCCTCAGGGTCTAGGTATCTCAATATCCTCATCTGTAAAACGGGGATGAAAATAGTACATGCCTTATATGCTTGTGTGGATTAAATAAAAGTGCTTAAATCAAGTGCTCAGCATGGCTTAACATATGGTAAGATCCTAATGAATGCTATGCCCTGTTATTATGCTCTGAGCTTTAGTTGGGATAAATATAAAATAGAATTGTTCTAGCTTGCACAATGCATGTATTTCCTTATTCCATGCACCCCCTTTTTTAAAAACAGTCAGACTTTTGTTTCTGTGGTATAGAATATTAATATTTATAAGTTTCTTAAATTCTAAGAGTAGAAAATAGCCTCTGCAGAACTGAAGGCTTAAAGTGCTCAAAATCAAAGATTTAAGGGCCATCAAAAATCTACTAAGATTTTAGCACTGACAGAACGATGAGCTTACTGAAGATTTTTTATTGAGAAAAGTTATATATTAAACTAAAAATGGTTTCTATGAGGCTAAATGCCAAAAGAGTACTCCTGTCCTTAGCAGTCACATTTATTCATCTTTTTAAAAGTAGTGGACTTCCCTGGTGGCACAGTGGTTAAGAATCCGTCTGCCAATGCAGGGAACCCGGGTTCAACCCCTGGTCTGGGAAGATCCAACATGCCACGGAGCAACTAAGCCCGTGCGCCACAACTACTGAGCCTACACTCTAGAGCCCGTGCTCCGCAAGAGAAGCCACTGCAATGAGAAGCCCACATACACTGCAAGGAAGAGTAGCTCTCTCTCGCCACAACTAGAGAAAGCCTGTGCGCAGCAACAAAGACCCAACACCGCCAAAAATAAATAATTTAAAAAATAAAAAAATAAAAGTAGTCATGTCAAATGAGCAAAGGTTTAGTGATGAGATGCCACAGAGTACACACTGGTGGGATTAAGCAAATAGTGAGGGGAAGTGGTTGATGAGGAATTGTGCTGGGCGCCTGGGGGATATAAAAAGCCAGGAGGGCTGTGAGAATTTACAAAGAGGGGCCTAAGAAGTAGGTTGAAAATGAAAACTTGACAGCAGTCTGCATCAAGAATCAAAGAAGGAAGTGGTACCAGAGACCCTTTAGAAAAGATTCGAGACAAAGTGGGAAACGGGACCTAAATGTGTCATGGGCTGAGGCCTGTTTCTGGAAGAAGCTTTCAGCATCACACACTGGAGACAGACAGCAAGTCACTGTAATCGATTCTTCTTCGAGTTCTTTCTGTTATAAAAACAATACTCACACAAACAAAAGTAACAAACTGAGCAGTGCAGAAGTGTGTCTCATAAAATAAGAACATTTCCTCCCCTCACAATCCTTGTCTCCTTCCAGAACATTTCAAAGTGCAATCGGACTCAAGGCTGTGGACAGAACATATACAATTTCACCTCTTCCTTCCTCCCTCAGACCTCATTAAAATTATAGTAATGGAATAAAAGTGGCTTAAATCAACAATAAAGAGAATAGTCAAAGAAATGAGAGAACTCAACAAATTTCTGGAAAGTGGAAAGGGAATGAAGAAATCGTAACATAAAGCAGGATGGAGAAGCCTCAGCCTAGAAGAATAAAAGCAGATGAGGCGCGGGGGAAAACAAAAGCAGATGAGGAATGTGGAAACTAAGATACCCGGAGAAAATTTCAGATACAAATGAGCACTGGAGAGAAGCACAGGGCTGAAAATTGGGATTAACTGAAAAACCCATTGGTGGCATAAAGAACCCCATCCCCTCCCCTTCACCCCCAAGCAGAACTCCTGGAAGTCTAGTGTCGAACCTTCTAGGCTTTCTGCAGTTAGAGCCTCCAGAACAGCCAGTGTCCTACCTACTCACTAGAAAGCAAACCTCTGGTCCACAAGCCCCACCATATAACCAGAGCACCTAAATACTTTGTTATGACTTCACTCTTAAATATGAAGAGACTGTCCAAGAATTACCATATATTCGATTAAATTCAGAAGCATAAAAGAAAGCAAACAAACAAAAAAGCAGTAAGTCAGGCAGGGGTGAGAAGAAAATTTTTAAAAGCCAAGAAGATCCAAGCAGATATTAACATCCATGAACAACAAGAATGGATGCTTTGAAAAAGTGACAATTAGAGAACAAGAGAGAACTTGGAAGAGAAAGCCAAAGAAATCTCCCAGAAAGTAAAACAAAAAGCCCAAAGGACACATGGAGAACCATAAACATCACCTCTCTTTCCCACTTGAGTTTGAAACCAACTAAAAAATGAACAAGGGAGGTAGACAGAAGGAGTAACAGCATCTGTTGCAGGACTGAAAAGAAGGCTGCACTGGAGGGTGCAGTTTTGAAGCTTCAACTCCACCGGGAGCTGGGCAGACTTACCCCATCCCAGGCTGCACACCGGGGCCCTGCAGGGAGCCCCTTGCTGAAGGGCAGGAGCTGATCATAACTTATCTGCTCCACAGGCTGGCAGATGCCCAAAGAGAAGGAACCCAGGCGCACAAGCCCTGCTCCTTCTTCTAAACTCACCAGTTGGATAAGTCAGTTGTCCTACCCTGGGAGAAATGAGTAAGGGGATGGAGAGAGCCAAGAGTGTTAGTCTAATGGAATTTATTCCTCAAGAAGCCAGGAAGAAAGTATTAAAACTATAAAAGAGAAAATATGAGACATGGAGGATTGAGTCAGAAGGTTCAGCAACTTGACTAATTAGAATGTTGTAAAGAGACTAAAAGTGTGTGTGGGGGGGGTGGAATATTAAGAGAATATTCTCAGTGCTGAAGTTTCTAGATCGAAAGGGCCCACTGAGGGCTGAGCAGGACTCATTTTTTAAAAATCCTAAATATATCATTGTGATATTTCAGAACACCAAGGATAAGGGAAGGTTTCTAGAACCTTCCATGTGGGGGGTGGGGGTGGGAAAGTGAAATGAAAACAATAATCAGTTGCCAGAGAATCAGCCAGACATCAGACTTCCCATCTGTAACACTAGAGGCCAAAGCCTGTGGAGCAATAACTTCAGTTTTGAGGGAAAATTATTTTCAACCCAGAATTTTATAACCAGCCAAACTATTAGCCAAGTGTGAAGGCTGAATAAAGACATCTTAACACACAACATTCAGAAAATGCATCGCCCATGTGCCTTGAAGGAGTTACTCAAGAAGGGGCTGCAGCAAAGAGAAGGAATGAACCAAAAAAAGAGAAAACATGGCATCTGGCAGAGCAGAGTGTCCACCTAGGAGGGCATGATCCCAGCTGTGTCCAGATGGGACTTAAGAAGATGCAGGACCATGGAACCCGCAGGAAACGAGGGGAAGTAATGGAACAGGTGGAATGAGCCTGAGAGTGGAAGACATTAGGTTACAGTAAACACACTTGGTAGCAAGTAAAGTGAGAAAAAGCCAAACTTCACTCCAGCAACATTCTTCTTCAGCACAGAGGCAATGCTATTGGATCAGAGATTATAAAATGCAGTCCTTGGTTATGCAGTTAACTGTTTGACATCCATCTTTACTGTTCTGAGTTTTTAGATTCAACATCTAGACATACCATGAGAGCCTTAACTATTGTTACAGAACTTTAATGCTCTCGTCTTTGTCACCACAAAAGGACAAGCCTCGTACTTAATAAATGAATGAATGAATGAATAAAATCAATGTCATGAAAGACAAAGAAAGGCTGAGGAGCTGTTCCAGACTATAAGAGACATGATAACTAAATGCAACATAGCTCTTAGAAGAAGGAGGAGGAGAGGAAGGATGAGAATGAGGAGGAGCGAGCTGCGGGGGGGGGGGGGGGGGGGGGGGAGGGAGAAGCGAGCTGCGGAGGGGGTGGAGGGAGCAGACATTATTGGGACAACTGGCAAAATTTGAAGAAGGTATGTAGATTATAGTATTGTACCAAAGATGTTAAATTTCCTGATTTTGATAATAGTATTGTGGTATTTCAGGGTTAAGAGATGCCATGTCTACAATTTACTCTCAAACATAAGAAATTTATGTATCTAGACTATTTTCTCTCTGTGCATGTGTATGTGTGTGTATGTGTGTGTGTGTGTGTGTGTGTGGAAAATGACAAACCAAATAGGACAAAATATTTAGTAATTGGCAAATCTGAGTGAAGAGTTCATTGTACTATTCTTGCAACATTTCTGTAAGTTTGAAATCATTTCAAAACAAAAGTAAAAACAGCAAAGTCTATTAGTAATCCTAAAAAAAAGAAAGAAAAGGACAGGCCCTGATGACAGAGACTGGGAAGAAGGGGAGGAGGAAGGAAGGGCTACAAATATCCTCATCTCCTAAGAAAAAGCACCAGTAACTTTTGGAACTAGAAGAGGGGTAAGGGTGCTCCTTGAAGTCGGAGAGCTCATCAGAACCAACCGTTACAGAACCATGTTGGGAGCTGGGTGAGGGAAATTAGGTGTGAATTAAGTTCTCACCCCCCACAAGAAGAAGTCTATCAGGAACTATCTAATGTTGACCCATACGTAAACAGAGTGACTGGCAGAGCTGCCGGACTCAGCTGCGCCAACCGTGCGTGGCGCCCCTCTCCAGAGGGCTCCATTCACTGCACTGTCACTGTAGATTTGTTTAGTTATGAAGAGAATTTTCTGGTGGATGTCCGTATAGTATCTGGAGGATGGGATGTCTTTCTATTTCTCACAAAGCTGGCGGTCAGCTAGCACAGAACTGGTCGTATAGACATTTGGGGAGCCACCATAAGGGCAGAATGCATTAAAAGTGACCGCTCTGGGGTTGTGCCGTGCAGACCGGGAGGAGAGATA